>NC_087253.1:7452500-7752500 GCF_037042905.1 Lytechinus pictus
CAGGCGCCGCAGAACATTTTTTGAAAATGGGAGGGGCTGTCCATGCAAAAAAAAAATCACAATCAAATGGTAATTTTTTACATGCTTATACATGCGTTCTGGGGAAAAAAAGTGGGGCCAAAGCCCCTGCCCACCTCCATCCTATATTTGTCCCTGCCCTTAACCCCCCCCCCAAAAAAAAAAAGACACCCCCTTGCTGTTTGTCCATACTTCACTTTCTCGCAAAGTAAAAAAAAAAAAATCATGCTTAAGCTTTGGAAAATAACCACAAACAAAATTCAATTTTGCAAAACCAAGTTTTTTCGGTGGCAATACACAATAGTGAAAAGCTGATGCGAGCTACATTTCATGAAGATTTAATATGACATCAACTCTTGATGAAAAATCAACTTTCATTGAATTAGCGAATCAGGAAGCAGAAGGTTCACTGTTTTCATGGTAGTTTTCATTCAAACAAGGGATCATATCAACATTTAATGAAATGGGCCACATTTGGTTTCTTTTTAGGGATGGGGTAGTCATGAAAATATATTTCACAAATTGCTGCCAAATTATCTGGATCACTGAAGGATTTTTTTTTAGGTCACTTCGTTTGAAAAGAAGAATAAAACTGTGCATACAAACTTGGCTCCACATATCAATACGACAGGTATTATAACTAACAAATACTCACAAATACATAGTCATCTTTTCTCTGCTACACTCTGTACACGTGTGTAATGATATGCGTTGTAAACGTCTTATGCTTGAATAAAAAAATTAATATCAGAGTTTAATTCTTGATATGGAAGAGACTCTTCTATGCAGCAGTATTAGCAAAACTCAGGAATGTGCATCGCTCTCCACTGTCCAAATTTGCACTAAAAGGATATAAAACACGATAATCTCTCCTTAGTGTGTGTGTTTAACATGATCACAAACTTCTTAATACAGCAGCAAACTTACCACATTTCAACTTTCTACAATGACATCCTTCTAATGGGTCAGCAAACGGTACAAATTAAGTTTGTTTTTTTTTTCGAAAAACTTCAGAGTTTGTTCATTCAAAGTAAAACATGTATTCATTGTTCAATTTCCTCTCCTACCGGGGAGGCCGCGAGGTGCCTTGTCTTCATCTAAGGTCTTCCCATATATCATATTCCCTCTATTTGGAAAATCCAGTTGATAG
Organism: Lytechinus pictus; assembly: GCF_037042905.1. NCBI lineage: Eukaryota > Metazoa > Echinodermata > Echinoidea > Temnopleuroida > Toxopneustidae > Lytechinus > Lytechinus pictus. The sequence goes on from NC_087253.1 coordinate 7,453,669, forward strand.
CTTATCTGGGAGTATCTGAGAGACATGTCAGCAGGGTTCACCAAAGGGGATAATTTTCTTCCTCTGCATTGTTTGCTTTCTTCATGTTCCAGTCTTAAAAATGCCACGTTCCGATGACTCAAATCTACATGTTTGATGAATGCAATTGAAAAGTTCACCGATATTAATGTGTTATAACAACAGTCACATTACACTCTCATTTCTTCATGATTCATGGACATTTATCAACAACATGATATTTAAAATACATTAACTTTTCACTCTTTGGCTTTGTGTAAATGTTACTTGTATTTCTAATAAAGGTGGAAGTACTCCCTGAAGACATATTTTTCTACCAAAAATAATATTTAAATATTGTTGGGTAAAAAAATCCCTCCAAAATTCATGAGATGTTCATATCTAAATGTTTAATTTTGATATATCACTTGCAAAAAGCTTTCTCTGCATGAGCCTTTATCCATTTTTTTTCTTCATTTTTTATTGTTTTTATCATTTTATATTTTTTATATTTTCCATAATTCTAGATTTCATGTACTAATAGTGGTAAAATTAATTTTAAAACAATATCTTATAAAACGGCATTTAATTCGTGGAAAAATCAGTTACAACTGCCATGATAAAGTCAAAACTGGCACACTATTTCCATATAGAATATGGATAAAGCATGGAAAGCTACCTGAAGCTGTGGTAATGGTGAATCCCATATCAGAGTCTTAAAGTACTTCTTGAAGGGCTGCTGTCAGCTGTATGTTGGTTCTGAGATGTCTTGTCCTCACTGCACTAATACAGTTGCTCTGTAGATCCCGTGCCTTTAACATGTTTAACACAAAGAAAGAAAACAAGGCCAATTGGTTAACAAATTTTCAGAGTTAAAGTTGATTTTTAAAAAAACACTACTTAAGAAAAAAAACTTAAAATAAAACAATTAAAACTATAATTTTTTTTATTTTCAAAAATATGTCTTTTCATTTTTTTTTTTAATATTGAATGATTTTGTGTAGAAAGTTGGCAAACCTCATGTAATGTAGCTCTACCAGATTGTAGAAAAAATAAGAAATACCTCCCACACCCGCCCCCAAAAATATATTGTTATTTTTGAATAAATTTCTTATTAATTGTGACAATCTGTTTTCTAGTTATAATTTCGATATCATTTGCGCAGCTTTGGTGAAGCTCATACCAAATAGACCCCACCCCCTCCGAAAAAAAAAAAAATTTGAAATCAGAAGTCCGACAAATAAGAATTTGTTAGGAGAGGGGATTTGAAAAATGTCCATAATTAACCGATTTAAAAGGGTACTCCGAGCTGAAAATAATTTCATCAAATGTTAGCAAATGCTGCAAATTTCATCAAAATCTGATAACAACTAGATCTAAAAGGGTTTTTCATGCATTATAAAAACAGTTATATGCACGTCTCAATAAATATTCGTTAGATGGACTGATGATGACACCCCACTTTAACTTTTCTCAGTATAACAAAACATGAAATCATACTTATTTTATTTGGTCATACGTGTGTGAATGATATGTCACCTTTTTGCATTAATTAATATCTAGTCTTGGAGAGGGGGGGGGGGATAGAACAAACATAATTTCATGTAACAAGGTGAGACATCTTTGCATCAGTTTGTCAAGAAAATTTACAAAAACATGCATAGAACTGTTTCACCGAAATCCATATCTTTCAATTATCATAGCTCTTTTACTCCTTGTCCAATTTAGATTTTTTTTTAATATACAGTTTTTACAAACTTGTTGCATGTGATAGATTTAACTTAAATGGTTACAAGTATGTAACGAAGGCCTATACGTAGGTGCAGATCTAGATCTAGTTGATAGCCTAGGCATACATAAGTTAGATCTTAAAAAGGCCGTCAAAGTCCCGGACAAATACCGCGAATCGCTGCAGCAGTCGCATGTAATTTGACGTTTAAAGTCGTTCCTAAAAAAACTCTCTCTCGATCGATCCACATAAACACGCAACACAAAATTCACATTCACGTGTTTAGTTGCCATGTTCCTCGCATCGCAATTATCAATGAATTTAACAAAACAACTCAATCTGCAACATAATTTAACTTACCTTCATGGATTTCAGCCAAGGGAATTAAATTCAATCAACATGTATCCGAACCCGCCACCAAATATATCGAGCCGATATCCACAGTTCTGAAAAATAAAAATGCGCCTGACATTTTTTTTATTTCCCGCGGGTTGTTTGTTTTGTTTTTCCTCGCGACGCGCGCCAGACAAAAGTTTGATGACACGCGTATTTAAATGACGTCCTAGCGCATTTATTGTCTCTCACCAATAGTCTGGTTTTTGCGCGACGCCACACATATATATTGTTCTCTTCATCCATTTCTTTCACACAATATTTAAATATAAAAGAGTTGCCAAAGCTGTAGTACATGTATAACTTCACACATTTATATATATATATATATATATATATATATATATATATATATATAAACTCCTCAAATTTTTTTTGGGAAATCTAACTTTGATCGATAATCCCTCATCGGTTTTAGTAAATATCAATTTGTATTGAATATTAATAGATCATTTAATTTTCTTTAGAATGATACCCTACATGATAATGATTGTGATTCACATGGAGGTGCAGTGCCTTGAAATGTGGGGCAAGGTCAAAATTCAAAAGTTGCAAAATGGCACAATGTTGAAAGTCACCGTTCTTTTTTCCGTGGTGATGAGTGAGTTTCTCCGCGGTTTCTTTTAAATGTTTTCATGCATCTTCACATCAACATTAACATGGAATCAAACACACCTCTGCACAAGTAAACACATAACAAAAGTATTTCAAACCACGACTCAAACCACGTTATCTCACAGAACCATCACTACATAAACAACAACAAAACATAAAAAAATGAAGAAACAGGGGCTTGATTTGAATAAATTGTCATTTCTATTGACAAAGACATAATCATGTTCTGTACTGACCCTTCTTGATTATTTCTGCTCTTTTTGCAACATTTCAATTCAGACCTCATCCAACACTTTTGAGTCCTGCTCTTTTTGTGATGGAATAAACAAGCAGAGTATCATCACGAAACAACGCGATGTCGACAGAGCGGTAGCACTCTTGAGTGAGCTCCTGAAAACATACTATATTTTGGTGGAAAATTACATGCCTACTTGGATCAAATATTGCCAAAATGGATGTTAGACAGAAAGAGTACAATCTACGGGGGCAACCAGGTAAAAAAGCCAACAATACTGGGTCTAAAAGGAGGGAAACTGGTCAGAAAAACTTGGGAATCGCAAGCCACGATACGCATGACGCCACGTTGCATCAGGGTGCCACGGCAGGCGCCAATTTCGCCGATACCTCCCGCACGTCCAGCACCAGCACGGTACACGATGTAAATGGAACGCCGACCCCCAACGCAGTACCTACTGAATTAATGGCATTCATGAGCGACATTAGAGACATGTTTACCAGCTTCACCTCTCAGGTAAATACCAAACTTGATACGGTTGTTAATGAGATAACGAATTTGAAAACTGAAATGGAAGCAACAAAAAAGGTCATTTCTGACATAGAAACTAGCCTAACAAGTACATCTGGTCGTCTACTCGCCATTGAAAAAGATGACCTGCCCCAGCTACGTAATAACATAGACAAGAAGATTGAGGAGCTTAATGAGAAACTAACCCTTGGTGAAATTCATGATCGGAAACTTAATTTGTTGGTGTATGGAATGGCCCCCCCAACTGACGAAAACATATATGACACAGTTCATCAAACAATTTGCTTCTTCATGAACATTTCAAAGCAGGAAGCTATGCAGATACCTCTTGTAAATGCCCACCGTCTGCCCTCAACCCCCCGAGGAGATCGTAATTCTAACCGCCAACCCCCTGCGATTATCATCAGATTCGGCCGCATGATGGACAGAGACCGGCTTCTTCAGGCCTACGAACGACGACCGCGCCGGCAGCCGGACCCCCCTGGCAGCAGAGCATCGGACCCTCCGTCGCCTTTCAGTCGGGTTTCCATCCGTACGGATTTGCCTCCCAGCATGAAAAGAGAAAGAGGAAGATTGGCAGCAATTGCATACAACATTCGTAAGAACAATAACCTGGCAACCAGGATCAAAGTCACTGGAACCAAGATTTTGCTACAAACACGCAAACCTGTAAGGAATGGAGGCACGCCAGATCGATGGGCTAATTGGTCCGAGTAATCTTCATCCAAGAGCACCCATGTAATGTATTTGATTTGTTTATACATCATAGTCATATCTTATTAACTTATTAATTTGGATGTGAGTAAACTACAATTTTTTCACATGATCATTCGCTAAATTTTGACTTTTTATATGTAGTAAATTGCATACCACGGTTCAACTTATACATCTTGACATAATTATGCCCAGTGAAAAAAATTCGTTCGTATGAGAAACAGGTTTTACTTCTGGAGTTTACTCAACATTTCGCATTTGTTGATACCAGTTTTCAGTGAAGATTCCAGTAAATGTATACCAGGCACTTACCTGTACTGTATCTATGCTGATGGAAGTAGCAACCAGATAGCATTCTCATTTTCTTTTAAATATCAATCCAAACTTACATCTCCATTTAAAGCATAAGATTTTTTCTCTGGGGCCTATTAGTTTACACAAATTTTTTTTTTATAGTAAAACATATGTGCATTGAAAAAATGTGACTCCTTTTTGCTAAAATTTACGGGAATTCTAAGTATTGAACATCCTTAACTTGACTAACTCCTGGTGGTGCTTGTATTCATATAGCATTCTCATTTTCCTTTAAATTTAAGTAAAAATAACCATTGTAAAGAGGTGAATGAGTTTGTAAGATATAACTTAGAATTTTAACATAGGCCGTAGAGTAAACATTTCCTTATTTTGCTCTTCATGAAAGCATGTATGCGTAATATACAATGGGAGAGAAAGTATAGTACTATTACTGTATGATCTTTTTTTTAAGATAGTAGAAGAAAATGTTCATCTAGATCTTTTTTATAAACCCCTCTGAATTAAGATTCAAAACTTCAACTGAGTAAAATTTGGACATGCTTAGTGCCGGTTGAAACTTGGAATTGTTTTTTCACCCTCGTGGTTTTAATTTTTCAAAATAATACTCTACGGGCATGATGGGTTCACAATCCAATAAACGGATGGTCATGTGCATTATAGACTTGCCTTCGATTTTGAATCTTGATTCATTTATATCATCATGTGCATAGAAATGTTTGACCTTTTGTATTACAATTGCTTACAGTTTTATTGACGTAGTCATTCACATGATTAACACAAGCTCTTTTGATAAAAATATAAATTATAATCATGTTAATCATGGTACATTTATTTTACACCAATGGAGGAAAGAACCTGGTCATTTCAGATGATATTTTTTTCTTTGCATTTTTAACTTTTCTGTTTACAAATACGAAGGATGTTAAAGTAATAACCATTCTTTTTGTTGCTAACTGTATTAGACAGAAGATGTAAGCTAGTTCAATGATGAATTGAGTTAGATTTATTTACTAATTCTACTGTATGAAAATGACCTGCAGCCAGTAGAGCATTCTTTTTGTCTAAATAATTTATCCGGTAATTGAAACATGATAAACGATGTGTTTTATAGGTGTCGGTCAAATTTTGAAATTGGTTCCTAACTTCGTGTTATATATTTATAAATATATCTTTTTTTAGAGTTCAAACAGAAATATAGATCGTAACTCTTGATCTTTTTTTTTTAACCTTTGAGTTTTATTTTTTAAGGAAAAAAAAATCTTTACTGATCATAATCATAAGTGTACATTGCTGTTTTAAGGTCAAAAGAGGAAAGAACTTTGAAGTTTTGTCATGTAGGTTTACTCTGTTCACTGAGGACGTATATAGGACATGATTATTTGTAAAACCAGTAACCATTCTACATAAGAAAAAGATAGCTTTAGTTAATTTGTTTTTGACAAATCAACTATGATTAATGTACAGTGTAACATGATCTGGATCTCAGACGATCATTCTTTTTATTCATCAATTCAGCGGTATTTTGATCAAGCCTAACAAATTGTATACCAGGTGTAAGAGTAGAAGTTTTATTTAAATGTACGAACACCATAACTACATTCGAATGCCTTTTCACCTTCTTTCAGTTTTCTGGGAAGCATGCCCTGAATAATTTGAATTTGTGTCATTCCTTATTCTATTCTATATATGGGAGGCTTCCCAGCTTGTTTTATTCACGGGAGCTCACCCAACTCTTTTATGCTTATTTAGTACAAAAATTTTACGATGCAATTGACATCGTATATAATTGCCAATGTTTACCTGATGACTTTTCATGTGTTTGTGCTCCTTTTTTTCATAGGAATGTGTATACCGGTAACCAGTTTTTCTTTGTCCAATTATTATTCTCTCCAGGTCCTTGCCTCGCTGACACTCAGAGCACGCGGTCTCGTCGGTCTCTTCAGGAAGCGACTCTTTTGCATTTCGTGTTTTTCTCTTTCTATTCCCAGTGATTGAAAACTTCCCCTTTTCAGTGTTGAATGATGATGAGTTTTACAATTTGTTTAGGCCAAACAACGAAACCCAAAATACTAACAACAATTCTTCTTTTGAAAATCTCGTATCAATGGAAATGAATTTAGCTGCAGATTTAAATGAAAATAACGACTGTAATTATCCAAGTTCGAATTACTTTACAATAAATCAATTTAATTCTCTTGATAAATCTACAAATACACTTTCAATAATGCACATGAATATAAGGAGCTTGAGCTCTAATTTCGACAATTTACGCCTTTTATCCGATTCATCTTCACAAACCAAAATGTCCATAATCGCGCTAACTGAGACATGGTTATCACAGGAATCTGATGATTTATACTCACTTCCTGGTTACACATTTGTAGAAAACCATAGGGGTAATAGACGGGGAGGAGGGGTAGGTATCTATATCAATGAACAACTAGAATATTTTACTCACAATGATCTTAATTGTATGAATGAAATTGCTGAATCTCTTATCATTGAACTTCGGGTACCAAACTCTAAAAACATAATGATCGCAGTATTTTATAGACCTCCTAACTCCAACACAAATAATTTTTTTGAATACTTGCAAGACTTTCTACAAAATCCGGTTTTTTATAATAAAGATTGTTATGTGGTAGGTGACTTTAATATAGACATATCTAAATCTAATCACAATAGGTCACATGAATTTTTGGATATCATGCTTTCATCATCCTTTTTACCATTGATAACAAAACCCACTAGGGTTACTAACCAATCTGCAACCCTTATTGATAATATTTTTTGTAATGTTTCTCCTCTACCCGAGTCTGGAATAATTTTATCTGATATTTCTGACCATTTCCCGATATTTTCAAGAACTCCGTTTAGGTTAGCAAAAAAAGATACCCCGCAACATAAATTCCGACGACTAACACCAAATAATTTACAGAGCTTAAAAGATGGTCTTGAAGACGCGGATTGGTCTGAGGCATTCAGTTCTCAAGATACAAATACAGCATATAATATATTTATGAAAATTTTTACTTCAAATTTAGATAGACATGTACCATTGGTCAGTAAATGTAATAATTATAAAAAGAGTCCAAGACTTCCTTGGATATCGAAATCAATATTACGATCAATAAATCGCAAAAATAACTTATACTATGCCGATAAAATTAATCGCTCAGAAAAGTCACATCGTAAATATACTACATATAAAAATACCCTCACTAAATTATTGCGGAGTGAAAAACGAAAATATTTCACAAATCAATTAATTCGTTTCAAACACGACATCAATAAAACATGGAAAACAATAAACACAGCCATAAATAAACAAAGCACAAAAGCACGCATAAAAACAATAAAGCACAATAATGTTGAAATTCATGATTCTTTTCGTATAGCTGATATATTTAATCAATACTTTACACAAATTGGAAAAAGTCTTGCAGACAATATACCATTAACACAAAAAAAATTTACAGATTTCATTCACCAACCAAACCCTAATTCTTTATTTTTAGTACCAGTACATAGAAATGAAATAATGGATATAGTGAACAACTTAAAAAACAAAAAAAGCTGTGGTCACGATGGTATTGACAATATTTTATTAAAGAATGTTATAGAATATATTGTTGATCCATTAGTATACATATTCAACCTTTCTTTAAGTAATGGCGTCGTGCCTGACAATATGAAAATATCAAAGATAATACCAGTGCACAAAAAAGGAGAAAAGATTAATGTATGTAACTATAGACCGATAGCGTTATTACCTACTTTGTCTAAAGTTATGGAAAGGGTGATCTACACAAGATTATTAAATTTTTTGAATAAATATAATATAATCTCTGATTTTCAATTTGGATTTCGCCAAAAACATAGTACATCTCATGCCACTCTCTCATTTATTGACAAAATCACAAAAGCTATTGACAACTTTGAACATACAATAGGTGTTTTTCTGGACCTCTCCAAGGCCTTTGACACTATAAATCATGAAATACTGCTCTACAAACTTGAAAATTACGGAGTTCGTGGGAAGGCCTTGGAGTGGTTCAGAAACTACCTCGTAAATCGTAAACAATTCGTAAGCATAAATGAACAAAATTCTTCTCTACAAAATGTTAACTGGGGTGTTCCCCAAGGCAGCCTCCTGGGCCCTCTTTTATTTATAATCTATATAAATGACATCCAGAACTCCTCTGAAATATTATCTTATGTCCTTTTTGCAGATGATTCAAATGTACTATACTCTCATCCTAACCCCGATATTTTAATAAATGTACTGAACACTGAACTGGATAAATTGGTACAATGGATTAGGGCTAACAAATTGTCAATTAATGTACAAAAAACGAAATGCATGCTTTTTAGCAATTCTTTAGAACAATTGCCATCTAATATCAAATTGGACAATAAAGACATTGAAGTTGTTACTACAACAAAATTTTTAGGTCTCATAATAGACAACAAATTATCTTGGAAAACACACATTGACTTTATATGTCGTACAATTTCACGCAATATTGGTGTTATTAACAAAGTCAAATTTTTTCTTCCAACTTCCTCCCTAAAAATGCTTTATTCAACATTAATTTTACCATATTTAAATTATGGAGCAATTGTTTGGGGAAATACACACTCAACCTACCTTGATAGAATATTACTTTTACAAAAGAAGGCATTGCGTGTTATTTTCAACTTGTCCTGGAGATCTCACACAGATGAGTTGTTTTTTAACAACAACATTCTAAAAATAAAAACACTGTACCAATATAACTTAGGTCAATTCATGTATCAGTTAAACAATAATATGTTACCATTCATATTTAATTCTTCATTTAACAAAAACAAAACTCTTCACAAATATCCCACACGTCAATCAGATGAATTCCATTTACCACTACCCCGGACCATCCTTGCAAAATCTATTTTTACTTTTGAAGGCCCTAGACTCTGGGGAACTATTAATAAAAACATCAAAGAATCACCGAGCCTTAATTCTTTCAAATATAAGTTCAAAAAATTTCTCCAAGATAACCATTGAATTTAACTCTTCATCACTCAAACTCTTGTATTTTTTTTTTAAATCAAACATGATTATCATGTCACGTACGCTTTTACATCTCTTTCGTTTTCCTGTCGATCAACGAGGTCCGTCTGTGAGTGCTGGGGCTGGATTCTGGAGACCTTTAATCTCTCTTTTTCTTATTTCCTTTTCTATTTTAATTTCCCCTATTTCCTTTTAATTTAACTGGTTCATGCTCTAGTTGTTATTTTGATTTTTATATGTAATGCAACTACAAGAATATTTATTAGGAGGCTGCACTCTACAAGCTCCGCTTTTTAGCAGCCTCCTCCATTTCCAACCTGATATGTAATAATCTTGAATATAATTTTTGTACAGGAATACTTGAAAGTATGTTTTGTTATTTATATGTTAAAATGTACAAAACAAACTGTAATCGTTGAAAATGGAAATAAACGAAATGAATGAAACGAAATGAATTTTGAAGAAAATTAAATGATCTTTTACTGATATCAAATATGCATTGTGTAAAATTGGGAGTTGGGAGAAATTAATGGCCTTTTTGCTCGTTTTGCAGTTTTTCAATTCAGACCAAATCCAACACTTTTGAACCCTTTTCTTTTCGTGAGGGTATGATCATAACAAGCATGGTATCATTTTAAAGAAAATTAAATGATCTTTTGAATGATGTCAAATATGCATTGTTAAACATTGGGAGTTGGGAGAAATTAATGGCTAAACTCAGATTTCCAAACTTTTTTGAGGGGTTTATGTATATATATATATATATATATAAACATGTATATCTAGATTACTGGAGTCTATTCTTACCATTGTTCGAGTCGAGAAAGCAATGTCCTGTTACACACGTTTCCTCTGCCGGGTTTATTGATGCTGAATCTGTACAGACATGAATTGAAATTGCAAATTACTTTTTAGGTAATGACACATTTTACTATTATTTTTTTCCCATTAACCCTAACCCTTACTCATTATCCGTGGTTATAAGCATAACCCCACAAATGATGTGTTCTTTCAATTTTAATACACATCTTTTAAAATATATTTTTGGTGACTTATTGCTGGTTTTGCGGCTGTAGGTCCAATCTAAAATAAGGCAATTTAACGAAGTGGTCGGCGTGGAAGCTTGAATGTGTGTATCATAGGAACAATTGCATCAGTTGGATGAAAAAAGTTTAGGTCCTCTCTTTATCGGCATATTTCGAACAGGAGCGGATCCGGGATAGTTTCAGGAGGGGGAAGGGGGATTTTTGACAACCCCTCCCCTCCGAAAGTTTTCCACTACCAAATTGGCCTTCACTTTTATGACGTATTCCCCTAAAAATCATGTTTGTGCAACTTATAGGCCCGAATTCACAAAAGTGGTTTTGAAAACCCACGGTTGAGTCCATGGTTAATGCAGATTTCCTGTATAAATTACGCTTAATTTCGCGCGTATCGGGCGCGTGTAGAAACATGTCCAATGCTGATGCGCGCACTTGTCACAGTGCGCCAAATTGACGCCTGTTACCATGGTTAGATACGCATTTTATTCATGAGTCCACTATTTGAAGAGTTGACTCCTGAATAAAAACAGTGGACTCATGAATACAATAGCGTGGATAACCATGGTAACAGGCGTCAATTTGGCGAACTGTGACAAATGCGCGCATCAGCATTGGACATATTTTATTTACGCGCCCGATACGAGCTAAATTAAGCGTAATTTATACAGGAAATCTGCATAAACCATGTACTCAACCGTAGATTTTCAAAACCACCTTTGTGAATTCGGACCATACAGTCCGTATGTTGCCAGTTCTGTCATGACTGCTATGACTACCAGTATAATTTCCAACATGAGTTTAACTACCCAAAGAAACACGTTAAACGAGTTAAGGAGAATGAAAATAAAAAGTAAGACTGTTAAAGTAATGAAGTGTTAGAAAATTATCGGCATTGGCTTTCATCGTCATGATATAGATAATTTGTTCGGAACCCGAAGGGAACTCAAATTGATATCGAATTCTCAAAGGTTTATTTCCAATTCGTCTAATGCCAATTCGTCTAATCGCCAACTCGTCTGCTGTCATACGGTCTACCATCAGTTCGTCCACTCACCAAATGGTCTACTTTCATTTAGTCTAATGCCATTCCGTCTAAAAACCAGTTGGTCCCATAGCCATTTAGTCCATATAACATTCGGTCTAATTTGACTAAGTGTTAAATTGTGCAAAATGAATGAAAACGAAATAGATATAAGAACAACTGGTTGTGAGACTAAATCGTCATAGACGAAATGGTGATTAGAGCAAGTGATAATTGGACCGAATGGTTAATGAACTGAATGGTTATTAGACGAAATGTTGATGGACGTAATGGCATTTATGAAAGTAGACCATGTGGTGAGTAGACGGGTTGGCAGTAGACGAATGGGCAATTTACCTTCTCAAATATTCACATCCCAACGAGATGACGTAGAAAACAGGTGTGCAGACTTCTGCGGCATTCATATATTTGACTCGTCACGTCAAAAGCAAACAGAACTCGATTTTTTCAAACATGATTTTTTTCAATGATTGTGATTCTCCATTTCCAAAGCTTTAATTTGGTATATAGCACATGCTAAGGGACATAGTATGTGCAGAGAAAATAGTCTTTAAATGTCCCAGGTACGAGAGTTCATAAAAAGTATTTTTACGAGAAAATCGCTTGTGAAGTTTCGCCCGCTTTCAGACCTCTCGTAGCCTTTTTCACAGGTTTCACGCGGAAACTCATCCTTTCATTGGCTGAAAGTGCGTAGCAAGCGTCTATGATTTACAATAAAATTGGGTTTTCCTGAATCCTTGAGATCTCTTCTTAAAGAAAATAAGCTTTTGTAATCGTTTCAACCATTAATTATACTTTGTTGTTTTTTTTTAAGAGAGAAAACACAAGCTATTTTATTGGACCGTGAGGCATTTTGCGTGGCTTTTGCCGCGTCTGGTATTGTTTCTCTGTCTATTGTCAGATTGTGTGTATAGATGAGCCTTATGAGATTATGTTACTCACCATTCATGCTAAGCAGGGTACACTGGTCACAACTACTCTGGCAGACATGTAAAATCTCTCCTGGGTAAGATTCGCAAGCCCCTTGGCTGGCCCATTCTTCACATCTAGGATTTACATCCCGGCAGTCTGGGGTTAGAAGGCAGATCGGGTTAAAATCAAAGTGTCATGACAGATACCATTCTTGTGTGTGTGGAGGGTGGGGGGGGGGTGCGCTATACTCAACCCTGAAACAAATTTAATGGGGTGTTGACTTGACAAAGTGGTTTGTAAAAATAAAAGTCGATTGTAATTATAGATTATGATACGCCAAATCCACTCTGTACAGAACTTTTATATTAGACGAAAGGAAAAGACGCTCACACACAGACACAAACTCACGCAAAGACACCTTCACCACGTGTACGAATGAGGGTGAGAGTGTCTTTATCCTGGCTTTCTTCCACCTAAGATAAAAAAAAAAGATAGAAACATCCAAATCGCCTCGGAATGAAGTTTTGTCTCATCACCTTTAAACACAATATTTGCTTCATTATTTCTATGATAATAATTTCACAGCTATCATAACAATATTCATCGACATTATCGACCATATAAAGTGTATTCATTTTCACCTGAGCATCTTACGCCGGCCTCCTTGATATTTGAGTCGCATCCTTCTGGCAGGTGATCTAGATTACTCCTGGAACATTCTGACAGATCAGTTTCTTGCCCGTTGCACCGAAAATCGGCCGGGTGGATCGTTAAAGTACTCGGTCCAAACTCCGAAAGTGACGTGGTACCAAGTGCCCCAGTGAACCCGAGACTACGGCAAACCACATTGGCGTCGTTGATGTCAAAGCTGTTGTCGCAGAGGGTCCCCCAAGTTCCATTGATGCGAACCTCCACTCTGCCCTCTCTAGGGGTTAGTCCATTCTGTAGCCTAACATCTTGGAAATATTTGAGACAGAAGAACAAACAAATAATCACGATAACATACGACAGTAGTGGAAAGCTTCGATGCAAAACATATCATCAATGAAAAGTAAATAATGTCTTGTTTAAATTTATGCAAATACATATCTGGCTTACACCCAGTAAGCCTTAGCTAATGGTTTCTCAAATGGACAATTTAAATAATATGTCAATTTACATAACGCAGTTACTACATGAACATGACGAATATGCATAATAATCAACTGCGCTTTGATGATTTGTAGGACTAATTTTCTAATGAAATCTTATTTCTGCCGAGTATTATTGCCATTTTGATGACTGGAGCACTGGCGTTAATACGTGACGTCATATTCAAATGGGGGATGAAAAATAGATAACCCCCCTTTGAACAGTAGATACAAAGCACAAATTGACACTCATGGACTGGGGGTAGATTCACAAACATATCTGCCTCACTAAATGCCTCAATTCATTGTTTGAGTATCATTTACATGTATCTACCCTTATGAACGTCTTTTCACGTTGTGTATGCTCTACAAATCAACACTATAATTTTTTTTCATTATTTTTAACATTATACGACCGTGAACGAATTTTCAACACCGATATGATTTAACGAGTTAAGCTCTGTTTAGGCCTAGCTACCTAAAACCCACTCAAAACAGGCGAGTGAATTTAATACACCGTACTCGCTAAATTATAATAATAATGATGATAATAATAATAATATTGATAATAATATGATTAATGATTACAATTTCAATTATAATAATAGCAATAACAAAAATAGTGATAATAATACTGATAAGAATAATAATAATAATGATAATAACAATAATATGTAATAGGATGCTGCAGTCTACAAGCTTCGCTTTTTTAGCAGCTTCTTCCGTTTCCGACCTGTTATCTTAATTATTACACATGATAAGTTTCTTTGTTTTATTGATTATAATTGTCAAGATGTATGTAACAAAATTTATTGTAAATGATTGTTGGAAATGGAAAAAATAAATGAAATGAAATGAAATAATAATAAAGATATAATAGAATAGAGAAAAGGTTCTCTATGCGCGCTGTACAGTTTAAGAAATGAATATAAACATTACACAAAGCAAAGTAATGATAAGAAAGTCAACTAGCTAGAGGATAGCAATAAATGATGAAATTAAACTCAAACATAATTTAATCCAAGCGAATCATTAGACATTAATAATATGTCAACAATTATTTCGTAGTATATGCGAAATCGCATTAAACTAGCTATATAGGCCTATATTTCAACATTGTTTCATACATAAAATGTTGGATGAACCTACTTAGTTCTTGGCAGAATGCTATTCTTGTGAAGAAGATCCATATGGATATGAGTCGATACAGAACGTCGGCCATGCCACCCATCCGGTGTACTGTTATTTGGGCCATACAGTGCATCATGCTCTTCTCGTCCTCTTCAAAAGGTAGCACTAACCTCAGCAGCCGACACTGTTCAAAATAATGGAGCAATTAACACATCAAGCCCGCTTCTAAGAACTTAGAGAGACTTTGAATAACCCTTTTAGATGTCAATCATTCGAGCGAATTAGAGGGGTATATGAAATTATGAATGGTCATTAACGTGGTCAACGAGATAATCCCGAACGTCAAACATGTCAATTATTTTTGCGGGTAGTTAGCGATACTTTTTAATCCAAATCTCAATTCATTTCAATGAAGCTACAAAGACGATGGTAGAAAGCGATTCAAAGTCGAGACCCTGGCCAAATGTTAATATTGTAATGCAAATAACAATCAGGTCTACTGATAATAAGGTAATGTATGTAAAGATGAGTTGGACTTCAGATCACTGTAAAGTATGGTGACAATAACTAGTCTTCCAAAGAAGAAGTAACATAACAAAAACACTCTCAATGTGTTACGTAATGAGCCAGGTGCGTTGCTATGTCAGTGTTTGGATTTGCTTTTGTTACGCCTACTTAAAGCCACACAATAGCACTCATGTCTAATTGGGTGGTGATACGCATACACCAAACGTGAACTGCTGCAGGCGTCGGAGGCGACTGGACTTTGTGTATCACTTCCTTTTTTTTCTTAAAAGCCGGACTGACGCTGGCACGAACCGAGTCCATTGTTGGATTTGGTTTAAACTTTGAAGGAAGCGTCAATTCCGCTTTCATCCCTGCAATAATTAGCCAGTTCGTAGTTTCTTTCTGCGCATGATCAGAGAAAGGTTAATTGTACTAAAGTGACATGGTGGTTTAAAATGTAATGAGATAAGCACCCACTTTGATGTCTTGATTATTCATGCATTCTTTTGAATTGTAGTTTTCATTTACATCCACATAAAACAACAATGAATCCACGAACGACTGGTATTTCACAGCTTGCCAAGTACATTGTGCAACATTCTATGATATACATTCAAAGTAGAAATGCAACAAATACCTTCATAAAGTATTCATTGGTGTGCTATTCTAGTCACCTGGTCTATTCAATTTCTTCTTCCTGCTATGTAAGGCAAGCTTACGTAATATACTGCTTTGAAATTTGCATATCATAATGAAAGAAATGAAAGGTCATTTGACCAAAATTGTCCATGAAGTAACTACGAACTGGTCTATTGGGAAATTGGTACGCGTGTCACCTCCAAGCAGATCCAATGCGGATCGACCACTGAGCTAGAAATAGCGAGCAATGTCGTCTGCTAACGGACAATCGAACATGTTGACATGAGAGGGCGACTCGTGTCACGTAAAGGCTGAATATGTTCTTCAAGGAGAGTGGAGGGAGTGGGGGATCTTTTAGGATTTTTATTTTATTTGTTCGGTTCAAAATGAATTAAAAATGCTGTTTTCGACTCACCGTACGGCCGCCGTAGAGCAAATGTGACTGGGGTATTACGGATACGCCCCAATGTTTTCCCCGGTCTTTTCATCGGTACCAATAGCTACCATTCGTGACTAAAGGTGATTTCGCTTGGTCTTTTTGTGAAAATGTGGGCGGACACTTACCCAGATCTGACAGAGAAAATGAATTTTGAATTAAAAATCGATTTGTGACAATCATAGCGATGTCACATCTAGGAGAGAAATGATAATATTGATGGCAAATTTTATGACCGTTTTCCAAAATAAAACCAGGGTCCTGTCAAATAATGGGTCACGATTGACCGATCAACCTAAACTGTTGGAAAATTCATCAGTGCCATATTATTTTTTTCCTCAAGAAATCTGTAGAATGTTCTTAGTGCACAAGGAGAAGTGCCTTAAATCTAAGAAAGACAAACAGAACAAAAGAAGAAAGTCATAAAAAATATACATCATATCTACTACAATATTTTGAATAAACATGCATTTTAAATGTTGACGTTGCTGGCTTTTCATAGTAGTGGTTGATCGAACCAATTGCAACTGTTCGTGAGATGTAGCCGGGTTTTCTTAGCCGGATCTTCCTTTTACTTGACCATCCATTATTAATATGTAGACATATGTACTACCAGTATGGCTAGCTTATATTTAACATTAAAGCAGTTTTGTTGAAAATATGTATATATATATATATATATATACACACTTTTATACTATTGTATGTTGTTTGGAGGCCCCTTTTTCTGACAAGCTCAGCCTTTTAAGGTCTCTTCGTCCAAAATATCAAATTTGTATAACTTTGCCTTGAATCCCACACCTTTAGGTTAATGTAAATGACATAAATTATATAACCACTTCAATCTATGTTATGATTACAATATATTTTGTAATGGTTTTTCTATCTTTTTATCTTTTACTGACTGCCACGTATAATTGTGAAAGAAAAAAAAAGAACGATATGTATACTACAACCTCTGTGTAGGTCCATGGTTCTATATATCTAATAACACGATTGGCTTACTGTAAACAATTAAATGTTTGGTTCTATTATGAACCTCTCAATGGAGTAACAGGCAGGGGGAGTTTGCCCCCCCCCCCCCGAAGGATTTTACCGGCAAAACAAAGAATAAAAGGGAGAAAAAGCAGGAGGGGGAAAAATTGAACAGGAGCTCTATAATGAGGAATGGTGAAAAAGTGAGAGAGAAAGCGAAAAAAGATAGTGAAAACGGAAGGAAAGAGGGCGACAAAAGGAAACAACAATTATCGGTTATTATATCATTATCACAAAAACCAAATTTAAGATAAATGTGGCCAAATAATACATTTATAACAAGGGCGGATCCCGGATTCTCAAAGGGGGAGGGGGTGATACATTTTGACAAGCAATTTGACAAGTAAAAAAAGTTTTTAAACAAAAATTAAGGATATTTCGTCTTTGATAAAAAATTGACAAGCAAAAAAAAGAAGAAAAAAGGTCTTCATTTTCAATGGGGGCGTGGCACGCTTCTGTTTTAAAGGCATTTTTACATTACAAATTTTAATTGTGCCTCTCAAACGGGGGGGGGGGGGGGCATGTCGCGGCATTCCCTCTCGCCCCGAAGCCGCCAATGATCTCTAACGAAATCTTATCTAGATGACCAAACCAGAAAGAAGCTTGGAAGGAAGCGAGAAATAAGAAAAATGAGACTATGGGAAAGGGGGAAGTAGAGACAGAGAACATACGGGAGAGTTCTGGGGATGAAAGAAGGGAAGAGCAAGTGTGTGTAATTTTCAATGCTCGTACCATGGTGGAACCTGAAAAATAGATGCGTAAAATATGTATATATTTAGAATGATGTGGCCGAAATAATGCGGCATACCTTTTGTTTTGATTTCCTAATTCACATGAAAATGATATTCATTAAAAGAACTATTTCGAAGGTGTATTATTTTCTAACTCACTCCAAATGGCCTAGTAAAGAAATATACACCTTGGGTAATATAGATATGTATGGCATAAAACAAAATTATACACTGTAAAAATATTGGGTAAACTTTTAGCCACCAAGAGGGTAATTATGCGTCCGACCAATTTGGGGCTGTACTTTACTTATTGCGGGAAGCATATTGTCCAGTAAGGTTGACAAATAAGCATCAAATAGTTTAGAATGGGCAAAGGTTTTATCACACTCGATATGCCCAAAAGAAATGCCCAATATTTGTTGGACATAATTACCCTAAATGAGCATTTTTATCAAATATTTTTTTAGAGTATATTGAAGATGACAGATACATCTAATTTGTATCTAATATTTATCCCGATATGCATATTTGTTCTACATAGTAGTGCAATTTTAACTCATTACAGGACCTACACACATATATATATATATATATATATATATATATATATATATATATATATTTAAAGTAATGGCAAAATTACCGCTTTTAATGACCTTCGAAAACAATATAAAACTGCAATGACTATTTTCAATCTGTTGTGGCACTGATTCGATGTATGAAGTA
This sequence comes from Lytechinus pictus, assembly GCF_037042905.1. Classification (NCBI taxonomy): domain Eukaryota; kingdom Metazoa; phylum Echinodermata; class Echinoidea; order Temnopleuroida; family Toxopneustidae; genus Lytechinus; species Lytechinus pictus. The sequence continues at coordinate 7,472,583 of NC_087253.1, forward strand.
TCAAATAATTCTGCCCCATATTTCTTTTATATATGTAACTTTAAACGGACGGTCCGGGTTTAAAAATATTTATCTAAATAAACAGAGTAAATTTCACAAAGCAAATGCTGAAAATTTTACTAAATCGGAAAAAAATAACAAAGTTATTGAATTTTGAAATTCATCAATATTAGTGAAACAGTTATATGCACATCGTCATAAATATTCTTTAGGTAGGCTGATGATGTCATATCCCCACTTTCCTTTTCTTATCTTATTACATGAAATCATAATTGCTTCATTTTTTCATGCATGTGTAAATGATGTGTCTCCATTATGATGAAATAAGATGCGGCAATAGACATCTAATGCACTTAATCAGTTGTCATTCCAATTGTTTTTTGGTAGAAAATTTTTGAATAAACCTAATTTCATACAATAAGATACAAAATAATAATTGTGGGGATATGACATCATCGGCCCACCTCACTAAGACATGCCTTGAACGGTTTCCCCGGAATAATGCAAATCTTATAAATTCAATAACTTTTTTTGTTTTCCGATTTTAATCAAATTTTCAGCATTTTGCTCTTTGAATTTTACTCTATTTATTTAGAGATAAATATTTCAAGCCGGGACCATCCCTTTAATGCAAGTGATACATAAATATTTTCCTTCAGCAAGAGATCTACGCACCCAGGTGAGGTGAATGGGTACCCGGTAGAAAGAAATTCATCGAATGCTCGTGCCAAAGCCGGGGTAATAATAACATAATGATGTTAAGCAGGGCCCGCTGGGAGAACAGTTTTCGGAACTGAAGTGGCTATCCTGGTTACAATATTTTATTATTATTATTATTATTATTATTATTTTCATATTGCCCGTGAAGTTTTCGATAAACGCATTTGTGATGAATCATCGTCAGGCAAATATACGTATAGAGGCAGTAGGGGCCATCTCAATGTCAATTGTGATTTCGATTGAGGTTAGATCGAATGACTTGATGTATGGTTCAGTGCAATCAGGAGACCGTAACATCAAGATTAGCGATCATTCGCTAAATAAACAGACCAATCAAGATCACTAGGTGGTTTCAGACCGCCTCGAAGTTCGCCAGTTCCAGGTATTCTCTGATCGGGAAATTTACCCCGATCAGAAAATACCAGGTATTTTGGCGGTGTGAAAGCAAACTATGCGTAATATCCCCGAAAGAAAATACCCGATAAATAGTAGGTACTTGGCGAAATTACGAGAACTTTCGCGGGGATTTTTCCAAGGTCGTGGGTATTATGGTGGTCTGAAAGCAAATTACGGGAACTTTTAGCCCAGCGTGTCGTTGGGTGCGGCGCCGTGCATGGGTTGCTGCTGGGCTAGTGATTTTGAATTTCGCGCCTTGCTGCTTATCAGACCATACTGCGCATGCTCGTAACTTCAGGAACTTATCCCGAATGGTATGTTTCAGGGCGGTGTGAATGCAGGAATAATTAATGGGTATTTTTCAGCCTAAAAAAGTTCTCGTAATTTAACGGGGATTCTTGTGATCGAGGCGGTTTGAAACAGGCGTATTCGGCTCAAAATATTGACCAGTAACCAACCATAAGTGTTCTTTCATATCCGCTATTCATCACAGAGCTTTGTGTTACAGCGCCCTGGTGTGAACATTTGGGTAGTATGTAGTGAAATAGGGGAAATTTCAATGTCGATTGCGGCTCCCTTTAAGATTAAATGGGGCCTACTTTCACCACACACTAGCCACACTTTCCACATCTCATTGCACTGAACAATGCGTCATGCCATTCGATCTAACAGGCAGTTAATCAATTAATGACACAACCAAATGTACACTCACCAAGTCAAATCACACAGTTCCATTTATAAAATCGATGATTCAATAACGTAGAGTTAACCGATGGTATAATTCTGTACTGCCTACTCATTATTTATTCACACAGAATCAACCATTCATGTAGTCATCAATCATCGAATCATACAATGAATCATCCACCAAAATCAACAATACATTAATAATAATAATAATAATAATGGAAATATTAATAGCTGGATTTGTATAGAGCTTTCTGGCTGAGGATAAAAGCGTTGCTATTATTACCCCAGCCTTAGTTCGAGCTACCATTACCGGTGCTTAGTGCATTCAAGGAATTAATCATGTCGCGTACCCATTCACCTCACCTGGGTCGAGTGCGGATACTCGTAGATAAATCTCTTGCCGAAGGAAAACACGCCATGGCTAGGATTCGAACCCACAACCCTCAGTTTGAAAGCCATGGTCAAAACCACTAGACCACGACGCACCCCCACTACAGAGTTTATCAAGCGATTGCACATCCCGTCAATCATTCCTTAACCAGACAATCGATCGTCTAAGCTTCGATCTTTCATCCATTCACTCATTCAGAAATTCATTTCTCCAGCAATCAAATATATGTTGTATTTTATTTTCTTCATTCACTCATTCAACCATACATCCATCCATTCACTCGTTGATTCACACACCAATACATGTATTCACCCATTATTTCATTGATTGATTTATCATTTCATTGATTCATTTATTGATCCGTTTACTCATTCCTTTTGGTAAAAAAGCCCCTTTTTAATGAATTGATCTTTTGTCCACTAACTTTCAACTAACAACGATCACTATAGAAGTAACAAAGGGTATGGGAGTTATTCAATCGATAGAGCATAGCTCATAAAAAACACACACAATCAATCAAACATTTGATCATGTAATAATTAAAACAATTTACTACTAAACAATCAAATAACACAGTCGATTGTTCAAATGAATAACATTATCATTAAAATTGAGAAAGAAAATGAGGGAAACGTGCCAGTAATAGATGAGTTAAAACGTTTATTTCATTAAAAGAAAATATGTGTCCAAAATCGAATCCCGAATAATGACATATCATTCTGAATAGAGCCTTATGAAAATGTATTAAGACACGCCTTATTTCACGAAACTCAATGCATTAATCATGTTAATGATAATACTAATACTAGTAATACTAATAGTAAACATCTCTAATGTGCACATATATAAGCATATTGTCAGATACAAGGACAATTGATTGGAATATCTGAAGATTGTTCATTCCCTGATAAAAGTTGGAATTCCATTCTACATGACCGGGGTCACAAAGTTAAAAGCCTGTAATTCTTAGATGGATCACTTTATTGTGGTTTGTAGCTGTGGAAAATCATGAATGGCAAGAAGGTCCCTCATGAAGAAATTTGAAGAGTAATGTCCGCATCTTGTAATCAATACTTCCTGACACAGAAAACCAGTGTATTCTTTTTTTATTGGAGTATATGTTCGTGTATTCCTACACATTTAAGAAATCGGCCAGCGTTGATGAGTATTCTTTATAGTCCTAATAATAATAATAATATTCCGCATTTATAAAGCGCTTAAAACATCAAAACGTCTCTAAGTGCTTAACAGATATATTATTACCCCGGTCATGGGATCCTTGCATGCCCGCATACAATGTATGTACCTTCTCCACTCCCTGGGGATCATTCCAACGAGAGTTCCAATTGCTAGGCATATTACCGGGTACCTATTTAACACCTGGGTGGAGAGTGACAAATTTTGGATAGACGCCTTGCCAAAGGACGCTAGGCCATGGTGGGATTCGAACACATGACCCTCTGATTATAAGGCAAGAGTCAGAACCGCTATACCACGGCGATTCCACGCCGAAAAATTTGGTAGACCAGGAAGCAACGCATTACAACAGTCCACTCGCGATGTGACAAGGACGTGGATGACTTTTGGTGCATTTCTATGGTTTAGCTCCATGATATGTTACTACCCTAATCATGCTAATAGAACAACTCCGTATACATCCTGGCTTGCGTGCATCTGCACTGAAATACTCCGGTGTTAATTTAACACCAGCCCGGAATCTATATATGTCCAAACCTGAGAAGTGTTGAAACAACACCAGTTTGGAATCAAACCGATGTTGTTTTAATACTAATTGGTGTTGTATAAACACCTTCAGGTGTTTGACCAAAACGAAACTGGTGTTGTTTAACACTTCTCTGGTGTGGACATATTTAGATTCCGGGCTGGCATTAAACCAACACCGGAGTTTTTGCAGTGTGGTAATCTGGAACTGGTGTCGCTCTTATTGTACCCATCACACAACTAAAGGGATATGAGACCGTGCCCTTTCATTCATTGCCCCAACGCCTCTCGAACTCCCTCCCTTCTCCACTCCGAGAAATTGACAACACCGACCTCTTCAAATCGTCTCTCAAAAGTCACTTATTTCTGCAGATGTGTAGTAAGTGATGATCCACAGCATTTATATTGCGCCATATTTCTGTTTAAAAATATTCATAGGCGCAGTCTCATCAAATTAAGCCATTAGTTTAATCTAACTAGCCTGCGTATATAACAGAAATATGGCGCAATACAAACATGACAAATGCTGTGGATCATCATCATCATCTGATTCGGAGAATAATCTGCTAATCTTCGCTATGTTTGCAAGTCATAGAATACACTTTTGCAGGTAGCCGAAATATGTATATTCTTGTCGAGAATTTCACCCAGATCCCGAACGAAATTGGAAACAGGCAGGTCATCTTCGTTTATTACAAGTTCTTGCTATGCAAAAGTGGAGCGTAGATTTATTTCCTGACTTCGCAATTTCAAGAAATTTCTCTCTATCCATATCTGCATAGATTATACAGTTCTGAAGAGGAATGTATGCATCATTTGGATCAATGGCTCCTTTGAGAACCACATAAAGTTGATTGTCCTCTGCATAGAGATGGTACCTCAGGCTGTGACACAGCGCAATACATGTATCTAAAAGAGGGGCTGAGCACACAATAAACACCATCAGTCACAACACAGATCCATGCGGTACAACACAATCCATACTCTAATCTTTAATTTGTTTTATCCCGACTGCTACCTACTGTAAAAAATGGCCACAAATTTGACTGCAACCGTAACAGACATCACCAGATATTCCAAAACGGTCAGACATCATTCTCATAAAAAGTTCGTGATCGACAGTGCTTTAATCCTGCTGAGAGATCGATCAGGGCAAGACGCTTTAATTAAAGCAGTTTCTATACCGTGTCCAGGTTTGTAGGCCGACTGAAGTTCATCAGATAGGCAACTGCCTTTCAGATGATACAGAGGCTGTGAGATACGACTCTCCCTAGAACCTTCGAAACAAACGATAGCTTGAAGATCGGTCTTTAGTTAACTAGACACTCAGGATCAAGGGTGCTCTTCTTACCAATAAGAGTAACAAGAGCAACCTTGAAGATTCTTGGTATTGGAGCAAATGACAAGGAAGAATTAATCAAATTAAATATCATCCCTGCAAACATATTTCTTCAGCATCCACATAGAAACTGGATCGAGAGCACAATATTTGCTTGGTGATGATTTTATGAAAAAAGCATTTCTACTTCAAAGCCATCCAATGAACAAGTCTTGCTTCCATTTTGTTAAAAGATAACGGAAATTCTGCGTCGGAGTTTTAGCAAGTCCCGCTTCTGTTAATTGCAACGTAAGACAAGGCTGAATAGGACATTTTATTGCTCCTGTTCATATGATTCTAGTCAAGTACCGACAACTGATGGTTATGTAAAGAATAAGGTGCTGTGTAAAATGTACGGTCTCCAAGGATTAAATTTCTGCAACATCGTTCGCCAGTGCTCCACATCTTTTCGAGGTGTCCAAGCGTATTCACATTGGGTTCATGGACATCACCTTGACCTTAAATTGGGGGAAAACGTGGTGCAACAATTTGCCGTATGTCGACGACCCAACCATTTCTCATTACATTATCTTGGGTAACATCGGTGATAAAGGCTGCAGAACACTGGCGGAAACCTCAATGGAAATAGGCAAGTAATCAACATAAAGTAAATTTCTTGATATATACATGTATGTTTCATCTAATTCACACGCAATTTCTTGAGTGCACCATGTTTTCACCTTTTCAAATCTCAATTTTCACCTTTTCACGAATTCTTCCGATCATATGCTTAACATTTTCAGCAATCACGGTCTAACATCCGCTTATTTTATATCTCCTTCAACGTCTCAATGAGCTTCAAAATGGACTTTGGATGGTATTACCATTGTGATCTTCTTGTAAAATATTACATTCCTTACTTTTTTCATCTATATTTGTAAATCCCAATTTTAAATTTATTTCACAAAAAAACATAAAAAGCATCGACATCATTATACAAAAAATGCAGTATATACATTGATACAATATTTTGCTGGGCTGGTAGCAGCCAGGAAGAAAAAGTTACCATTAAACGACTTACCTTACATTAGAATAAAAATATAGTAATAGAGATGTACCTGATTTAATTAAGATTATAGCACAAAAACAAAAACAAAACATAAAAGGTTTAAAGGCGCAAGTGTTTGATAATAATAGTAAATTAAAAATAAACTTATATCAGGTGATAATTAGTAATGACCATTTATTTAAAAACTCTAGATGGTTGTAACTATAATTATTGAAGAAGGGAAATAATTTGAAGTGTTAACATGTTTATTTTAAACAAAACTCTACGTGAACAGGAATATGAAAGCCAGTTGCATTTCTAGTTCTATGTTTATTAATACTGAAATTCAAAACTAAAATATTTAGTGAGATAAAAATACAATTTGCATTATATAAATACAGGATCCTATTACTTGATACATGTACAAATCATGGAACCGCATGATTTTGAACGAATTACATAAATAGATATAGGTAATATCATGGATGCATGGATGTATGGACAATAATTTTAAATGTACGTTTCTGTAAATTTGCCATTCTATATATGTAGGCGACAGATGAGTCACCATACATTCTTTATATAATATATAAATATGGAAGTATAACTTAAACAAATAGTCCCCCCATTCACTGACTCGTGAGAGACCATGCTGATACAACTGTACTGTTGTCTCTCGTTGATGCTAACGCACTCCATTGCCTTATTTATTTCTCTCAGATAAATCGTTGTAGATGATAATACTTTTTTATATTGTATTTTTTCTTCTTTTTAGACCGGAAAATAAGTTGACGATACAATATCAGTTAATTTGGCTACTATACTTCAATCATATATTTAATATATAGTTTGCCTCTGCATCGTTTTTTTTTTCTATATTGTATTTTTGTTTTTCCAGTCAAAAATATTGTCACTATGTAATGTATTTTTTTGCCATATTATGATTATGTCTCACACATTTGTAAATAAGTTTTGTATATTATTCCAATAAATGCAGAAAGTCCTGCCCAGAAATTAAAAGATTTAAGGCGGTTTTTGATTCCTCGCATCAATGTATTTGACATCAGTTTTTAAATAACTCAGTTGGGATCGGTTCAGTTTGGGAAATGATGTCAGCTATTATAAAGCTATGTTTCAGATACTTTGGTAGTGCTAGTGATAGAAGAAGACTGTTTCCCACCGCGCTCGTTTTTCACCTTTTTTAAGTTGATTTTCTTGTCTTTATCCGAAGTCTTCTTTTTCGCCTTCATGCCATCGATATAAACGATGAAGGTATATAGGAACGGATTGATTGATGAATTGATAGGGACGATGAGAATTACTGTCCAAGCATAGAGGGAAGGATCAAGGGTGACTGCACCGGTCTGAGAAAGGATACCCATGATGATGACTGGCATCCAACACGCGAGGTCAGTAGCAACGATCATCGCCATACGAACAGCTAGTTTAGTCTCTTGCTTGATGGATTTGCTATTGCGGACATTCTTTGAAGCACTTGAGGATTTGATGAAGATCATAACATAACAAATTAAGATGAATGTGAACGAGACAAGATTGAAACCAATGAAAATTATGATGGAGAACAACCATGGAGGCCTGGATTCACCTTCAGTGATCCTGTAATTTACCATATACTCAAAGAAGAAATCTCCACTGATTTCCAATACTCCAGTGTCTTCCACCTCAACATGAAGCGGTAGACCAAGGCATACGTCAGAAAGTCCATACACGTCAGGTCTGTATGATGTAACAATGACCAGTGCAAGACTCAACAATACAGTGAACGACCAGGCTGCACCAACGAGAATCAAAGATCCCTTGTGGCGAATCTTAAACTCTGGCTTGAAAGGAAACATAATGCATATTAACCTATCAATGGATATCAAAGTCAGGGTTAGAACCGATGCCTCGCTGGATAAGAACCCTAGAAATCCAGCAAACCGACACAAGTTGGAATTGCGCCACTGAGGGGCGCTGAGATAAAACTTGTTGCCATACTCCAGATCTGCTGACGTAATGATAATCATGTAGAGTCCCATCAAAATATCAGCCATGGCTAAGCTGCTTATCATTGTATTCTGGACCTTATTTTTGTGTTTCTTTTTATCCCGAGTCCGGATGAAGAGAACGGCGCCGTTGCCACCTATGGCCAATAAACCCATGACCCATCCTGCAATCCTCAAGGCCAAGTTTGGATATAATCTGCTACAGGTGTCCAAGGGACTGGTCTGGGATGTCCTCGCACAAGTAGTATTATCCGAAAGAAGACAGCACAGGCGATTGTCCGAAGTCGACCTAGATACAAAATCAACAAATAGATAAATTGTTAGTAAGATGCACACGCATTCTAGCTTAGATAAACTGGTGTCACTAACACTTAAACCTTCAACTTTGAAAGTTGTTACGGGAGATTCCTGGTAAGATGATGGTACATTTTATATCTGACATATCAAACGCTATCGACCGGGCAAAATAAACTCTTGGATGAAATTAGACGAAATGAATAAATAGCAGTAAAGAAATATTATTATTTTCCCTTAACCTTACCAGGTACCCTAAATACTCTCTGAACAAAACATACACATATTAAACTGACACACGTCTCCTTAAATGGAAATCCAGCCTTGGCCATAAAGTGTTGTGTTGGGAAGGAGAAAAATAAATTAAACAGAATGGTGAAAGTTTGAAAGAAATTGGACAAGCAATAAGAAAGTTATAGCTGCTTTAAAATTGAGATCACTATTAGTATGTAGATTTCAAATTGGCAAGTGGGTAAGTAAATTATGACAAGGGGCAAGGACAAGATCCCATAGGCCATGTATTTTGTTATCAGGGATTTGTGGTTTTCTCCTAAGTACCCATTCCCATGGGGCAGTAATCTAAATATAACCCAGGTAGTATATTGCTTAATGTCCTCATGAAAGAAAAATATAATTTGAAATATTTTTTTTGGGGAAAATGACATTTAAGCCATAATATGTATTGGAGTACATGGAAGAGTAGTCCTTGCCTTATATCACTATGACATCACATATGCGGCCAATTTGAAGTCTCCATGAGTATAGTGATTACCAATATTTACAACTTTTAAAACTTTCTTGTTGTTTGTCCAATATTGTCCAAACTTTCACCTATCAACTTTTTTTATAAAAACAAGTTTTTATTTGGGTTGGATTCCCCTTTAAAAAATGTATACGTTTCCATCAAGTCACGTAGACATAGCTACAGGTTATATTACCTAAGTACACATTTTCCTATGTGGTTAGCTGATGTGTACTGTAAAAAAATTGCGAACAATCTGAGACCCTCGGTATTATTTTTAGAATGTTATTTATTCTCCTCTGGAACTGAAAGCCGTGTAGGCATTGTGACATTGATTTTGACGTCTACTTCTAGTCAGAATAATTTGTGTGGCTTTCCCCTACCTTTTTTATATTTGTTTCAAGGATAAGATACATTTTGTTTTTATGTTTTCCTTTGATTGCTACCAAAACATTCAAAACGAAGAGGGTATGTATAAATACTCTATCATTTTTTAACAATAGAACGCTATTGTTAGTCTAACTTTGCGCAGTAGGTTTGAAAATACAGTGGAATTTACAGCGGAGTGGCAGTTTGAAGAACATGAAAGTATAAAACAGTAAGACAGGAGACTACCTTCTCCCAACCCAAAACAGAGGGACATACTCTCACATTACTTAACTAATTGCTTATCCACTGCATCAACCATCTTCAAACAGGATTGAGTGAAACATTTAACAGAGGAAAAACGAGATTACAAGAACACTCGCACGATGTGTTATATAATATGTATGTGCTTATTTCTTTTGTTGTGAGTTATTTTGAATTAATGCCAAAGTCTACTCACATTTTCTGCAAATATATGAGACCAGTGAGTGCGTCAGAGTCTATAGCTCCCAATTCAGTACCAAGAAAGAACCTATAGCAACACATAAAGTCAATACAAAACACATTTTCGAATGATTATACTGATGCTTATTTCACATTGAAAATTAGCTTTTCATTCACTGGGCGGAGTGTGGGGGTAATGTTAAGATCGTAGACACAAGCCGTGGCCGTACAAATTATTTGTCAATATTTTTTTTTCAATTTGAGGCTATAAACAAGAAAACATTTATCGTCAAATACAAAAGAGCAAAACAATGAAGATGATTATGATTTTGCCCTATAAAGTACAATATACTGTATAAATCTAGACAAAACAATACCGCTCCCTCTGTATTTTTTTCTTCAATACTATTGATGTCCTTAATTCATTAATTTCATTCTTTCTTTTTTTTTTGGGGGGGGCATATGAAGAGATATGTAATGTGGAAGAATGATAAGGAAACCGTAAATTACATGAAAATTCTCGATGTAATTAATAATTCTAGTAATTAGAAATAGTATATAGGCCTACAATGTAACACCATTTGCAAAATTTGTACGATAGCTTCCGGTTGTTTTAAATACCCAGGATACTTTCTTGGGGACTTTGCAACCGTTATGTAATTTACTAAATAAATGCCCACAACGAAGATTGTGATGAATGGATAAAGGTAACCAGGTACTCCCAATCCACCAATAGGTCGCCAGTGAAGGTCCTCTGTAATAGCTAAAAATACTAAATTGGTCAAAAAAAAAAAAAAAAGAACAAGAATAATTAGAAAACGAGATACAAGAGCTTGTTTGACACAAGTTTTTGTGGACCGCTTGGAAGTTTGATCTCATGCTTGAGTAAACGCAATCTTCAAATGTTGTTTTCTCCGTATTTTCTAAAAGCTTTTTTTTTTTCTGCATTAAATCAAGTATTTCAGTGGGTTATTGTTGATTAATTTTGACAGATTATATATAATTTTAATCCTTTTCCCGCTTTGTTCGGCAAGAGTCACATATAGGGGGCTGCCAACTTCGACTCAAGTCACATTTCATTTACAATACACACAGTGTATTCAATCTATTGTCTATACACACATACACAGTAGTGACGTGTGCATCGAATTAAAATGTATATACACAAATCTTTTCTTTACCGATCAAAAAAAATTGTTATCTGATTTAGCATAGTCCATACAAAGCCATTCTCAAAGTTGCAACTTAACATTAATATTTCGCAGGAGTGGTCCTTGGTCGGCAAAGAGTTAAAGCTATGGCTGTGCTGTTTCAAAATAAAGTAAAATCTCAAAACTACTTTTGGGCGACTTATTGTTGGTTTTGGGTTGCCTGGTCACATAGAGTAACTAGAATGCTCACATGTTTCTGGAAAAATCTGGACATTACTAAAAGATCTAGACCACACCATGCCAAAGACCAAAACTAAAATTACCCTCAATCGAATTCGGCTGTATTACAGTTGCATACATGGGGGGGGGGGGGGGGGAACAAACGAAATACAAACATCTTGTGAAATGCAACTCCCCCTCTACCCGGAGGCGAAATTATTTTCCCCACCACAGTTCCGGATCCCAATATAAATCTTCATGATTGCGTCTTCGGAATGCGCACATGCGTACTCTTATTCCGAAGACGCAATTAATGAAGATTTATATTGGGGTCCGGAACTGCGGTGGAAAAAGTAATTCCGCTAACCCGGAGGGCAGAAGGGGGGGGGGGGGGTGGCCTGGAACCGTGACTGCAGTATCCATGAAAATATTTATAACTTAATAATACTCACAGATACTCGAGTTTCGTTAGTGAGTCAAAAGCATGACCTTCGATGACATGAATATGGTTGTTGGTTAAGAGACTGAGGGCGAAAAAGAATAGAAAAGGTATATTGGAAAAAGTAAATAATATCACGTACAAGAAATGTTTAAAAACGTTGAACATAAAAAAAAAATAGTTACCGAAACATATCTTGAGTAATGTGAGGTCAGTTAACCCTAAACTGAATTGAGAAACAGTTGAAAGGGGGTGGGGGCAGAGTTTTATTTGCATTGGCGTTATGCCGTATCACAACAATGGATGTCAGTGGAGCGTTGTGGCCCAGTGGATTAGTCTCCGGACTCTGAAACAGAGGGTCGTGGGTTCGAATCCCAACCATGGCGTAATTTCCTTCAGCAAGAAATTCATCCACAATGTGCTGCACTCAACCCAGGTGAGGTAAATGGGTACCTGGCAGGAATTTATTCCTTGAAACGCAGCGCGCATAAGAGCTGCACTGCTAAAGCCAGGGTAATTATGCTGCATATAATGTAGAGCGCTTAGAGACTTCTGACAAAGTAAGTGTTAAGCGCTATATAAGCAAGTATAATTATTATTACAGCAGTCCGTAGTAACAAAACAAAAATGAAATTCCTTTTTTCAATTCTCAAATTTCTGTTAGGTCTTTGACATACATACTTTCAAGTTACGAATGACTTTGGTCACACCTTTACGCACGAAGGTTGATCCTCTACTGTAATAGTAATAACTTACTTCTAATGTCTTATACAGCGCTTTTCATGAGACCTAAATCAAGGCGCTGTACAATGTAGAAAATTTGAAATTTACAAACAAAATTGAATTAGAAATTGTATAACAATAATATTAGAAATATTGAGGTCACTGTTTATCGAGCTGAATATGTATTGTTTTCATGAGATAAGTCTTTGTGCTAAATTGTATTCTTAAGTGACTGACTAACTACCTGACGCCGTGCGTAACTCAACGAATAGAACTTACAGATACTGAAGAGACCGAAGTCCTGTGAATACTTCGCTTCGTAAAGTGTTTATCAAATTCGATGACAAATTCCTACGGGGGAAAATTCAGAATAAAATTGAAGAGAGTATTATAGAAGTGAAATGACGTTTGAATGAAAAATATACACAAACTGAATTTGAGGCCAATGGGAAGGAGAGGATCTAAGGATAAAAACGATATAAAATTCTAGCCTACTTGCATGCTACAGACACTCCTGAACAAGCCCCCAAACAGCCATTTCATTTCAATTATTTCATTTTCAACAAAATATAAATCAAATAAATACAATCATAACAAGTCAAAATCATTAAATGTATACAGCGCAGTGGTGCCACCAGGATTTTTAAGCTAGGAGCAAAATACATGGGGAGGGGGTCACGTGCGTCGGTCCCACAAGAAGACCAAATCATTAGGAAAATTTGAAAACATAAGAACTTACAATATTTTAAGGTTTTGAAGATCGGAAAACGCTCCAACCTGGATATCGCTAATGTTATTTGACTGCAGATACCTGAATGTGATGAGAGATGAAGAAGGGGAACGATTCAATCACCGTATATTATCTGATCTACGTGTACACACCAGTGAAGATGTAACTATTCATGAAAAGACAAATATTATATGTATATATATGTGTGTATGTGGGTGTGTGTGGGGGGTGTAAGGGTGTGTGTGTGTGAGGGTGTGTGTGTTTGTGGGTACAGTGCGTCCTACAAAAAAGGAATATGGTATTTCCATTTTTTTTTCTTCAGCATCGTCAAACGATTCACGGTCTTTCATTCAACTCATCATAACATGCAACCTGTCCTTTTCATGTGCACCCAATCTAGTAGGGTAGTGTATGCAAAGATGAGCAAGAAGATTTTGAACAATTAATGTCAGAACAAAGTTGCGCAGGAAAATGGTGCATTAGCATAATCTTGTGTAACTTTTTCTTTAAAGTTTATTAAACTCGAAATAAGAGTGGATGCAGATTCACGCGTGAGTTTCTGCGCAAATGCCTCCCTTCATTGATAAGGGTTCGAAACTCGGACCTTTCATCAGAGATTTTGCATGACTAGTCATAAGCATAAACCATTACTGGGGCGCATTGTATATCTTGAAAAATCACTGGAAAATGTGTTTTATTTATTAATCTACGATATTGAATAATTAAGTTGATTGATATGCAAAATGTTGGCATGTCGCTTTACTTACAGAAATTGCAATTCATGCAGGCCGTCGAAAACTCCCTTATCGATGCCGATAATCTCATTGTTGAATAGTGCCCTGTTATTGACAGCAATTAAACGATGGAATGGTTTGAATTTATGAATATTAAATGTGATTATCAAAAATTTATCAAATCGCTGTCAAGATTATATAAACCATAAATTTTATCCATATATCGATGAACGTGTTGTTAATTTTACTATTGGTAAAAGCCTTCTTCCCTATACATTTTATTCGTTTTCATATGATAAGAGTTCGCTTTAAGAATCTCTCTATCAATGTTCTTGCCATCCTTCAAATACCCCAAATCAACACTTTCCAAATGATATTGGTATATAGTATGATGTAGACTCTTAAATATTTAAAGTCTAGTTAAATTTCGAGCACCGGTACAATATAAAATGTGCCTTTTCCATTGTTCGGCCTCTGATCATCGACAACTGTCATTGTTTTTATTAGGAACGGTGTTATATACGAATAGAACACATGAAATAATGATGCTAAATGGAAATCAAGATTTTAGTTATTGATGGCATATTTTTATATAAGAGTACGTTGAGAACATTAGACAAAAAAGTTGGGACTGTCGCAGAAAGTGCTATAGTTTAAGGATGCTATTTACAGAAGAATAATAAATGCAAGTCCCAAGCATTCGCTATTGATGGCTAGAAAGTAGGTTACCTTCAGTTGCAACTCTTTCTTCAAAATAAGCTCAGTCTCTAATACTTACAGTTCTCGAAGGTTGTTTAATCCAAAGAATACACCCGGTTGAAGGTGGACTAGTTCGTTGTTGTTCATTTCCCTTGAGAATGAAATATAATATAAAACCATATTAAATATATCATATAATTTCTTGCATATAACTAGAGACTTTGCCATTGAAATATGAGCCATGTCAACAAAACCATCAGCCAATCGGAATCAACCATTTTGTAAAATGTATTCATAAAAAAATAAAAAAGTTTTATCCACCATGAGACACAGACAAAACAAGTATAGGTGAATAGGTACACTGAGAAAACTGGTGTAGTATATAGATTCAGAGGCCCAATCGTTCTTTTCTAACTGAAAAAATAAATGTTTAATGTGATTCATATTGATATCAGATATAGAAGTATTTAATTGTATCAGTTTTATTCTAAGTTGATAGAAATTATTTTATCGTAGTCTTGTATTTGATAGTTCTGAAATATCTTTTTTTTTCTCTCTTTTCGAGCTTGCTCAAGAAATGCAGTATCCAAAGTCTCAGTAAATAATGAACTAGGAACTAAATTTATGTAGATGCACGTCTAGAATAGGAAAGGCTACACAAATGGGCGTTGTGGAGCGAATGATAAAATGTAAGGTTAGAAAGCTCAAAATAGCAATTCCTAGCAAAAGCGGACATTCCCCCCAAAATAAAAATATTATATTGGCTCTATTTCTAATCTGGGTCGAAATTGACATTTTAAACCCATATGGAAGCTCAAAGGGTGATCATAATTCGATATATTTCTTAATTTCTTATTACGCAACTCCTTGTACGAGAACCCGAACCATACAAATAACCGTAATCATAACCCTAACCCTGACATACCCAGAAAAGAAATGGATTTGAATAAAACAAGAAAATTGTAAAGAATACGCATGAACATTCGAAATTCCAAGAAAAGTTATTCTTATTATTATTATTATTATTTATTTGACCAAAGCATGATACAAGCATAGGTGACATTATACATGGTAAAAACTAACAATACAGAATGGAGCAGTGCTACATGCTGGTCAGGGGTGATAAAAGCATAATTAATAGCTGTTGCTCGGAAGCATATCACCCCCACATGTAGCACTGCGTACAAATATCAACTTAGAAAACAAATTGCACAAATTATAATCTAGCCCAATGTTTGGCGAAATTTCTATAAAATAATAATGAAATGCAGAAGCTGATCGATGTTTACAACTAGAGAATGATTGAAAGTAATAATCAGAAAGTAGTCTACTGGTTATTAATAAGACGACTGGTGAAATAAAAAATAATAAAAAACGATGATGAGTATTGTATTACTATTCTGATCTAATCTGGCAATGTGGAGATAAACATAGTAAACTAGTATAAGCATATTTAATAGAAAAGAATACAATTAAGAGTATGATGATTTATAATTTAAGAAACCCAAACAAAAATTAAGCTAATATTAGTCTTATTTCTTATCTTGTGGCAAAGAGGGACTGTTTTAGAGAAAGGAGGAAGGAAGGTAAGGAATTGAGAACAGCAGCATCCCTTACTTCAGTGGAGAGAGCATTCCATATTCTTGGGAAACGGCGAGAGGGTAAAAGAAAGAGAGCTTGGATTCGAGAAGACAGATGACAAAATGTAAGGAGCTCTTGATGACGGGAATTGATTAGGACATTTCGTGAGAGAGATTCACAGTGGATGTGACCATGTAGACATTTGAAAATAAAGGAACAGAGCAAGTAATCCCTTCTTGAGGCAAGACTAGACCAATTGAGGCGCGAGAGTCTATCTTCATAAGACATGTCTCCCTTCCGCTGCTTGAGGGCCAGACGTGTAGCTGTTCGCTGCACTCTTTCCAGTTGCTTTTCCTGTTGAATGGTGTTAGGATGCCACGCTGGGTAGGCATATTCCAATATAGGGAGAATAAGAGACTTATAAAGTGAGAATATTGAAGCAGTAGAAGACTTGCCTGCAATTAGTCTAATGAAGCCGAGAAGGCGATTTGCCCTGCTTACAACATTATCAACATGTAGTTTCCATTGTAGATTATTGCTTATTGTGATGCCAAGGTACTTAAACGAGGATACAGTTGTCAAACAGGAGTTATTTAAAGTGTATAAAGGGAATTGAGTTTTCCTACTTCTAGTCACATGCATGATTTTGCATTTCGACGAATTGAAAGACATAGAGTTGAGGAGGGACCAAACATGTAACAAATTCAAGTCATTCTGAAAAATGTTTTCATCTTCGGAAGAAGAGATTGTACGATATAGGAGGATATCATCTGCGAAAAGAACACATGAAGAAGAGAGTTGTGAGGAAATGTCATTAATAAAGAGGTTAAAGAGTAGTGGGCCTAGGCAGCTTCCTTGCGGCACACCTGAAGATACATTCACCCAAGTGGAAGAAAAACCCTCACAAATCACTCGTTGTCTCCGATATGTAAGAAAGGATTCGAGCCATTTCCAAACTCGCCCTGTGATATTGAAATTGGATGACAGTTTTGACAGTAATATGTTGTGGGCCATTCGATCGAATGCTTGAGACATGTCAAGGAAGGCTGCATCTATATGATGCATATGATACATAAAAAGCAACTGCCTGCTTCCCTTATTTAAATACCATACTTGTCATTCACAAGAAGCTAAATGGTGATGTATTACGGTCCTTTAAATTCGTATGTGACTGAATGGTTCTACGTTTTAATATTGTAGTAAAAAATGTCATATCTGAAAAAAAAATGCAAATATGATGAGGGAGTGGTATAAAAACAATCTAGTCAAATAATTAACTAGATTTCCCAGTCAAGTGAAATTAACTTGAAAATCAGTCAATTTCTAGTTAATTTGCTCCCTTTTACTATAATGTCTGTCATCGATGAATAACTAAGTGAAGTAGTTAAGTTTGACGGGTTTCCTATAATGCGCTCAGGGAACAAGCGCGGTCGCTTATTGGCCGATTCCGAGATAGCGAGATGGTGCGGTACCGTATACGGTACTGCTGCTAGCTGTGGCCAAGCTTGCTATCTTATACTATAGTATCTGGATTTTCGATGGATGATTTCGTGAGGCAAAGCAAGGCTGCTGGAATGGGGAATGGAGGAGTTAACACACACTTTCAAGGGTAAGTTTAAACTGCATTAGGTCGACTGTGTAGTCCAGCTTTGCACTTGCGTTACCTCGGGCGAAGTTCGTGCAGGCTCCGGCCACTAGCTCCACTTCAATACCGCTACACTACGCTTCACCTACCGGTATCCTAACCCAGAGAGCGCCGGCCCGCGGCCCGGCGCTCCCTGGGTTACACCTACACGGGTAGGTGAAGCGTAGTGTAGCGGTAGTGAAGTGGAATGGAGCCTGCACGAACTTCGCTCGAGGTACCGTACACTAGCTTGCATGTGGTCGGACCCGACAAATGATGAATGTAATGATGGCGCGAGTGCCGAGAGTGACACTGACTGTTTATGAATGGGGGACTGAAGTTTAATTACTGGTAGAACGTTAGATCTACGGTATCTTAGTTAGAATTTTACGTTAGTCTAACGTTGGATCTAACGTTAATCCAAAATGACAAGCTAATAACGCTACACTACGCACTTTGTTGTCAGCAACTAAAATAAAAATAACGGAAATCATTTGCTTTGCAATTTCATTTTTATTTCTTCATAGATCTAACGTTAGGTCTAACGTAGATCTAACGTTATACATGTACGTTCCAGAGTTGATGCCATGATGGAGATTTTTTTTTCACTGGGGGCAATATTATTAATAAATATAATCTAACGTTAGACCCTAATGGCAAATGCCGGTGTCAAATTTTGTCCTGAAAAATGAAGGTGTTTTGTCTCCTGACCTATAGATCTAGAACTCTATGGCCCGGTCTATTCTCAGTCAAAAGAGGTTGCAATTATACATGTACCATGGTACAAAACTATGCAGATTAGACTAGGGTCTACGCTTATTTCATCGAGTATTAAAACAAAGTTATATCCAATTAAATGTGCGCTTTCGGCAAAGTGCGTTAATGAAATAATCTAAATCTGCATAAACCATGGTTATGTAGGCATGGTAGAATTGAAACCTCTTTTGAGAATACGGGCCTAGATTACTTCTAGTTCTAGTTCTAATGTTAGGCCTGCTTGATATTGTGATAGGCCTAAGCCAAGGCCATCTAGACCCTAGTATCTTGATATTGAAATTGTGTGTAGATATAGAGTTCTATCGCGTGTGTTAAGCCTAGAATAGATCTAGAGCCAGGTATACCCTAATTTGAACGCGTAAGTCGCATTGGCGTGAATGCTATTTTATGTACGTAGCTTTAGATCTAACGTTAGATCTAGACTCAAAATAATCTAGATCTAATCTAGGTCTAGATCTAGAGATCTATTCTAGATCTAGATCTAGTCTAGTTCTACTTCTAGATTTAGATCTAGATCTAACTAACGTTTAAGACTCTAGATCTAGAATATACTCCAGATGATCTAGACCTCTAGACCTCTATAGAGTCTATATCTAGATTTAACTTGGCTTAGGCCAGGCCTAGAACTTAATCTAGATCTAGATTTAGATCTAGACTTCTACATTTTTCAAAGCAAGTATTAATAAAACAATCTCATAGTCACATGTGCTTATCTGTGTTTGTGATCTTTAATATGAGAACATTTTTCCGGCTTAGATTTCAATATTTCACGAACTTCTGTTTACGTAACTTTATCAGATCTCGATCCACAATGATAAAGTAACAATTAAGTTTGGTTTTGCAGACTTTCTCATAAAATCAGTGTTAACTGCATTTATCTTTAACTTGCTCCAAGGGTTTAATTCTCCTTTAAAGACAAATTGAGAATATCAAAAGGAATTATGGTGACTTTTCGGACAGGTGTGACATTGGCATAAGTGTGTTCATGATATTCTATTTTCTTTTCATTCTACATTGCCCTAACAACCACTAAACATTATTTACTCTTCTAACCATGCATACCACTTCAGGTGGTAAGATCCACCAGATACATACACTGAATAGACTTTTTAATTGTTTTGATGTTTTTATAATATGCAAATGTATAAATATTGGCCGGTCTGACCCACTACTGACCTCTCTTTTTAACTATTTGCACCTGATATTACCGATCGACTGATCGACAGGTAGTACATGTGAACATTAATGTTAGCAAGATCACCCTTCTGCAACTCTAAGAGATGGGAGGCTACATGTAACATATATCATAAAGTTTTGGTTAAAAATTGCCCACCTTTCTCTGGAATTACCCATATTGCTCTTTCCCTTTCAAATTGTTAATAGATTTATACTAGTAACATTTTTTCATTTATTCCAGATTCAGCAGGACTTCAGGATTCTTTATCCAGAGGTTGCAGATAAGCTGTTCTTAGAGTGGCCCAAAATAGCTCCAAAAAATATGCCTCAATAACCCGACATGGCGGGAATCTTTGACTGTTCCACATCTCGGTAAGAAGATTAAATAAAAAAAAAATTTCAATTGAATAATATTTACAACATTGAAGCTGGAATGATGCAAATAGAGAAATGATATTTGGAATGGAGAAAGAGAGATTTCCAGCAGGAACAAAGAAAAAGGTAAACTAGAACTGCAATCGTATCAGAACGATGTGCATGCATCGACGCCTGTGATTTCCCAGGTTTTTCAATCAATAAGCAATAACAATCCCTGAAAATTTGAGATGCGAAAGAATAGAAACAAGAAAGTTATGGCCATTTTACGATTTTCTGACTTTACATTTCAATAAATATTAAGTTTTTGAAGACTATTTTGGATTTGAATTAATTGCATGAAGATGGCATTTTGAGGGCACGTTATGTGGCCTAAATGATTGAGCAACTCTCTATCTATAGCAAATTGTTTGAAGTCTTTAGCATTCAGGACAACGGAGATATGAAAGAAGAAAGAATGGTATGCAAATGGACTTGAAATAGACAAAATGGTAGCTGCACGGTCATGCATGAGGGATTTTGGAAAATGAAATTGGAGTTGCACAACAATGGGTCATGGACAACAGGTATACCAAATTTGGAAGGATTTGGATGACGGACGCGGCGTGGGCAGAGCTCACAATTAAGGACCATGTTTTAATTAATTTGTTTGGGGAATTTCATATTATACATCATCTAATCTTATTTAATTTGTTTCTTTTAATTGTGCAGCATCTTCTGACTTGGCATGTCCTGCAGCAGAAGTGGAGACCATGGCACTTCTTGTGCTTCCTCAAATCGTGCCTCCAGGAATGAAGAAGGTGGGGAAGCGTAGTATGAGATGCAGCAGGGCAGCTTCATCAACATCGGCCCAGTAAGAAAATCAATTTAATGAAATGCAAATTTCTCTAAGCATGTTAATTTTTCAATTTTAAAAGTAGCATGGAGTACTGGTCAATGGTGGAACATTTTGATAAAGTTTAATTGGCCTCTGTTTGATTATCAGCAAACAATACTTCATATTTGCACTGTAGGATGGAAACATTTCAACACAAATGAACGAAATATTTTTAGAATCGTAAATTAAAACATGCTTGATAAGTCAAACAGTCAGATGTCTCATATATGAATGTTTGTGTTCTGTATCCAAATAATTTATTTGGATAATTGTTATATTACAAATGTTCTACTATTTCCAGCACATCCGATGTGTATCATGCCTTAAGTTCTTTGCACATTGATAATTTATGTGTATAATAATGGTTTTAGCAAGGTTCTTTGAAGTTTATTTTATACCGCAAGTATTCCTATATACCTTTAAATTGTCCTTATCATTCATTTAATAATAAGCATCAATTATTCTACCTAACGTGTTAATTTTCTGCACGGTTCATTTACGAATATGCATTTTTGCTGTGTTGTTGGAAATGTCCCTGCTGTAAAATTTCAAACAGGCATGAACTGACTTGAAGGATCTTTGTATTTCTGGGAGACTTAGTTGGCAAGAGACCCATTTTTTATGGAAATTGAGTTATTGATATAAAGAACATTGTTCAACTGTACCTGTCTTTTGAACAAAAGTTCTAATCTAATTTTCAGAGCACTTATGAAGAAATGCATTTCCTAATTTCACTTTTATATACCGGTACATAGATGCCTGAACAAAATCTGGCAAACAAATGCATTTTTCTCTGAAGTCACAAAAATGGATCAAACCCGTTTTACAAACAAACTTTGAAGATATATTGCGTTGTTCCCAAGACAGGTATTATTAATATTTACTCATTGTTTTAATGGAACTCTTTAAAAAGATCCCACAATTATGCGCCTCTAATCAAGATTGTACGATACTTTGTCCCATGCCTCTGCCAACACACAAATGAATGAAAATATGTTTTCTTTCAATACCTTCAAATTAGTTTAACAACATTAATGATTTACACATTTTGGTCTTGGGATGACATGTGCAAAACGAAAAGAAAAATAAATAACATTTCATATTGTATTTGTCAAATACTCTTCACTGCTTCTTCATGTTATAAGAATTTGTAATTGTAATAATATGATTTGAAAAGTGATAGAGCACCATCATTTTCTCTTTCTTTCAGGTTGGGATAAACCTTCCAGAGTACCTAGAGAACTTCCAGCAAAAGCAACCTTTTGTGCTCGCCCTTGGGGACATCCTCAAGCCAGCGCAAGTGTTCGTTATTTGTGATGGTGCTGCCTTGGAAGTGTCCCTCATTCACGGAGTGGACCTTTGCTGTAAGGCCATCCATATTCTATGGGTAAATTATCCTTGGGAGGCAGCCAACACTTATGACTTTCTGCAGAAAGTCATTTACAAGATGGATGCTGGAAACCCCAACTGCAAGACCACAACGCCATCTAGTACCATTTTCCTTAGGGCTTACATCTCTTTCATCATAGAGTCCTAGGCGATCTTAAAGGCAGTATTCCATATTTGCAAATCCACAAGACTCGAAGCGGGATGAAATAGGTCCAATAAGGCAGCACCATTGCAAATAACAAACACTTGCTCTGGCTTGAGTTAGAAGTATCATACCTTGTCTGTCGCCTTTTTTCAATGATATTCAATTCTAAAGCGAGAATCAGGTATTTAGCGTCAATTTCTAAACCTGTTGTCCTGATGCTTTTACGAATGGTGCAAAATTAATGTTGAACGCGGCGCTCATATGATTATATATAACATATAAATCATCTATATACCGTAGTTGTTCTACAAATGGCGCCTAATACAGTGTGTATAAAAAACGGGAGTTTTGAAAAGTCTGTCAAAATCTTGTTTCAAATTATGATGTATATATCTTTATGTTAATAGATGCTCTAAAGTCTTATTTTTCAAATGCCATTAAAAAAATATGTTTCGTACATGCTTGAGTGAACACGGAACGTTTTTGTAGGGAGTTGGAAAAAAGGCTAGCGTCAAAATGACAGAAAATTATATATATGATCATCACACTTCTTGCTATAATTTTTAATACTGATTTCAAAATTCATTTACAAAGCTACTTATTTACTTGAATTGGTTGTTTTCTTTCAGTGGAGGCACCAAGGGGGTCATGACAACACAGTCACTTTGCTCCGTCGCTTTCAAATGTCTTCATTTTTATTATCTTTGCCATTATTTTCTAATAATGCTTCCAAAGTTTCATTTAGAAAATTATTATTTACTTGTTTTTGTCTTATCTTTCAGTATTGAATATTCCTTCATAAGAAAGAAGAACAAACAAAAATGCAGTCAATTTAACATGTTCAAAGACACCATTACCCTTGTTGCACACAATTAAATGATTAATTACTAGCTCTCCTCATTAAAAATGCAAATCCCCTTAATTGGGTCGACTATTTTTATTTATTTATTTATTTTTAATTATGAAGGATTGTTCAATGCTAAGAAAAAAACATCAAAATGAAAAGAAAAAAGTGGCGGCACCAGAATTTTTAAAGTAGGGGGCAAAATAATTTTTTGGGGGCAGACAGCTAGGGTGTATATTTTTAAAAGAAATTCAAAAGCGAGGGAGCGTAACGACGTGATTTTCAATGGGGCGCCTTTTGCCTTTTCTAAATTGAAATTGAAGAATTTCGTGCACATTTTTGGTGAAATTTTCATTTAAAACATGTAAGGTTTCAAAAATTTAAGGGGGAGGGGCAATTGCCCCCCCCCCTCCCCTGCACGTATGACCATAATAATTGAACATCATATTGTTTTTGACCTTCCTTAATTGATTTGGAGCAAAAACTTTTATTCCAGTTCCAGCATAATTTATATTATGCGTAAATTAGCATAATTAATGAAATATAATTTTTTGAAAAAGTAACTAACATTATTGTAGGTTATGTCATGGGTGACATACTTGCCAATTTTTCTACAGCCAAGATCTCATGCTCGGTCTATTAGGGTCAACTCTAAAAAGCCTGGGGGTCAAAATAGCCCAGTATTTTTACGGTTAAGTGAGTTGAAAATAATGATTTTCACATTGTTTCATGGATTGACGCTCATGTAATATATGTAAATGAATGTTCTCAAAATACTTTGATTAATTTTTTTTTCTCATTAAACTATTAAATCAAATTCACAGTGTACATTTGCATGTTGCCTTGAATGTATGTATAAGATGGTTTGCGATTGCAATGTCTTTGATTTGATTTGATCTTACAGCATGATTGAACTGTGATGACACAAACACCAAAGACCAAGGAGGTGCATGAAAGAATGCATGTGTATGCTGTGACTGAATGGTGAAAATCTACTAGAATATCAGTGAAAGTGGAATGACTATATTTATTGTCAATACTGACTGATAAAAAGAGTGAAAAGTGACTAGAAATGAATAGTGAAATGATTGGAATATCAGTGGAAGTGTGATAACTATATACGTAGTCAAAACTGACTTGGAAAAGTAGTGAAAATTACTAGAAATTCAGTAAGAATTTTTAACTGATTATCTAGTCAAATAAATATAACTAATAATTATCAGTCAAAATGACTGATTATCAGTTGCTCCCAGCTGACCCTTTCGCCCAGTCAGATTTGACTAGATATCAGTCATATTTGACTACTCCTTTTTTAGAGTGTATCTCACTCCCCACCCTCATTTGCAAACGGCTTTTAATGTATTTATCATTGTTTATTTAGTGAGAGAAATATATTACCTATTTGTTTTTCATCCATTTTTAAAAATAAATTTGTTTCTGTTTCTTCTGTTTTATTTTCATATTCATTCCATTCAACTTTTTAGAGTGGACGTGACATCTAAAGATTTCAACCAGGCCTCCTTCTTATAATAAGAAATAGTACCTAATGTACAAGTCGTCTTATTTTTTTAATCCTTTCGGAGTCCTGTAGATGGCGCTAAATAATGCTTAAGACGATATGTACGTTTATCATGCATATTGCTTTATAATTCGAGGAGATTCTATACTCACAAGAAGAACAGATTGTTCAAATGTGTGAACGTGCCGTTCTCAATGGAAGATATCTCGTTATGTCGAAGATTCCTGGACAATTAAGAATAAGGTGAAAAATGTGTATAATTAGTTTGGTCAAAGAATATGGATACCGGCATAGGGCTCCAAACTATTGAATAGATATGAGAGCATCCCATAATCGAAGGGGTTATTTTCGTTGAATGACATTCGAAATTCAAAATGAAGACTTTTAAGGTGCATACCATTTTCACTGTCGAAGTTTATATGAACAGAGGTGGTATTTCATTCACAATAATGATAAATAACTGAGTAAAAATAACGCACGTCAGCAGAAATTACCAACAATATTACTGATAAAAACTGTGATAGTAACTGAAGTACAACGATGACAACGATGGCAAAGATAATACTGATAGTAGTTATAACACCAACGATATCAATGGAATCAATCATTAATTGACATGACCTAGACCCGAATAATATTACTTTTTACACACACACATACACACACACACACACGTACACATGCACATATAATATTCATGTATATTAGTGTGAAAAAATATACGTGAACAGTAGCATTGTCAAACATTTTTTTCTCACGATATATTTGTGTGTATATAATGTATGCATAGACAAACATAATATGCATACAGGCACACACACACACCTATATGCCCCCATGAACGCATACACAAACACACATGAATTATCATCTCCCCCTAAAAACGTGTATCATAAAGGGGGGGGGGGGGAGTGGAAAGAATGCATACGAGCTTTTGTCGTTTGCAACCCAATCAATTTCCGACCCGCCGTTCATTTTCTTTAAATCATAACTTACAGATATTGCAATTGCTCTAAACCGGTGAACGCCGTGTTTCTGATTTCCCGTATATTGTTTGTCCCCAAGATTCTGTAGAAAAATACATGCATGATATCATCATGATATTTAGAATTCACTCCAATATTTTCTTCTCTTTCCCTTTCCATCAACATAATTCGACCTATTCAATGTAGGTTTACTGGCTCATTTTCACTGGCATTGAATTCATTTAATTTGATGTTATGACCTTTCACTTTCGCAATAGCCGTGGTCGCCTCTGCAATTTTTTTTAAATTGTATTTCATTATTTGCCACTTTATTTTCCTGGCAAAATAATTATCAAATAGGTCAACAGAATTTAAATAAACAACATGCAATTTAATGTATGCGGAAGCATCTCCAATTTCCCGCATGCGGGTTTATTATCTCTGCAAAACATTATTTAAGTGAGTCAAGTATTTTTCTTATATAGAGCATTCAATTTGAGCATCAAATCAATATCTAATTTTGCCACAATGCTTGACAATTATGATTCTATTATAAATATGTTTGTACATAACTTGCGTATAGATAAACATGTCATGCAAAACAAACGGATTACGCATTAAAAATGGGAACTGTCAAACCTTGAATTGGTTGTTTATGCAATCGCATCGGTCATTGTTAATCAAATTGAATGCGCAATTCCAGAATTGCATTTCCCCCAAATTAAAAAAGTACATTCCTTAATTTGGTAGACGACTAACGAATCTGTTTTGCTGTAGAATGAAATCAAATGCACATAATATTGAAACGATAATAATAATAATAATAACGTTTTATTTACCCAGGGTAGCCACTTCAGTTAGGAAACTGCTCTTCCAGCGGGCCCTGCATAACATAATATGTTATCATTTACCTTCTCCAATCTAAATGCTGAGCGTTTAGCAAGAAGGCAGAAGGTCACATTTGTATATGTCTTTGGTATGACTCGGCCGAGGATCGAACCCACGACCTCCCGTTCATGAGGCGGACGCTCTACCATTGAGGCACCATTGAACATTAAATCATATATGAATGATTAGAAATGAATTATAGAATCTTTAAATTACTACCATTGTCTGATTTAAAAGCTTGAATAACCGATATCTCTGGGAAAACGATAACGCGTTAATTCAAATGCACATTAATAAGTTGAAATGACTCCAATATGAATTTGTAAGGGGGAAATGAATACATTCTTTTCACAGCGTAGAAGTGATATTGCTATCAGCTTATAACAGTACTGTATAATGGTAATTCTTGATTGGGAAAAGAAAATAAATAACCTATTAATAATTGGTTTTATTTCAACACCGCATATGAAAGGTAACAAATGGATAGTCTTGTAAATACAGCACTTGAACGCCTCGAAGAGGCTATAAATAATTGTACCGGACTATATATGGTCAGTGATTTTACGAACCGGCTCAAAAACGTGATTTGTGGTCAAATTTTCGAAATCATTATTTTTTTCGCATGGTTTGAAAGCCCGTCATTCACTTTATTGATATAGCCAAGTTTCAGATTTCAGATAAAAATAAGGGCATATATCATTTTTTTTACGAACCGGCTCTGCTTTGATTGAACGAACTGGTTCAAATCTTTATATGTGTACAATACGGTTTCTGGAATGGCGCGCACAGGCCAAAGACCAGTATGCGGTCAAAGTTGGTTTTCGTTGGGTTTGTGCCTCTTAAAATCGTGCGCGTGGCGTGAATGATTTTACGAGCTGACTCTATCCGTGGTTTGGGCCGCTAGAAAACAGTGCACATGGTTTTACGAACTGTCTCAAACCCCCTGTTTTTGGAGAAAACTAGCAGCTTCTGAAATGCATACATGCGACGCATTTTAAAAATTGAAAGAATGAATACGAATGGCAGACAAAATTTTGTTTTATTACCAAAAAAAAAAGAATTAATCCTTTTTAATTGGTATGAATAATTGATCTGGCTTCTTTCAAAGCGCTTACTGTTTGAGCGTCTGAAAAACATCCAAACTTTGAGCAGGATTAGCTCGAAATCATGTTTGGAGACCAGCCGAGGCTTGAGCCAGTTGATTAGAATAACTTATAATATAAGGTCAAATGCAATCTTCATTCATAGTAATAGTTTTCTCTGTTACCAATATTCAAGTAACTATAAACTTGTTACCCGTCATTTTCGAACGCTTTATCAGCAATGAAATTGGGAGGGGGGAAACATGAAGAAAACTTATTTCGGAGTCGTCTACAAACATATCCACTTTTAAGGAAACGGGACTTGATTCATCTAGACCAAGTGAAAAAGGTTTATTGAAGTAATTAACTCGAACTCACAGTGTTTGAAGCCTTGGAAATCCAATGAAGGCATTGTCTTCAATGGACAGTAAATACATATCGAATAGGAATCTGTATATCAGAAAGAAATTATTAAATGTATACACATACACAACCAGTACAGTTATTTTCATCATCTTAAAGCAGCACTTACACTGGAAAGAGAAGTAGAAGAATATAAAGAAGAAGTAGTAGAAGAAGAATAAGAAAAAGAAGAAGGAGGAGGAGAAGAAGAAGTATAAAAAGAAGAAGAAAAAGAAGAAGATGATGAAGAAGAAAGAAAAAAGAAGAAGGAGAAGAAAGCTCTCATGAATTTAATAGCTAATATTTAATATGTGTAATTGATGCTGTAATGACCGGACATTCTGTAGTACAGCAGAAAAAGTTCTGAGCAAAATGCAACGTTATTATCAATCAGGATTAAGGAACAATCGTATAGATTTTTTTCTGTACGATCAAATGCCAAACAGTAAGGTGGGGTTAACCCCGTTCTATTCAGTCATGATGGATATATATTTAGACGAAGCAAGCAACAGTTTGTTAAACTTTTCTGATATATGCTTATTACTTTCATGATGAATATATATTCCATTTCCTTTGCATTTTTTTTTGGGGGGGTGTGGGTCTACGTGTGCATACCATTTGAATATATATTTTACGTGGATGCATCGTTGTTTTTTGACAGTTTTCTTTAATAAAGTTGTAATTTATTTTGACTCGATACTTGGGAGAAGGGGGACAAACTTACAAGAGAGTAGCCTGACTCTGTCTGCTCAATATGTGTTCGGGATGGAGTTCTAGATTGTGAAGCTGAATGTATGTGTAGAGACCGGCAAGCTGTTTTAGAGCCTTGTCTATATCTTGATCTACTGCCATTGTTGTATGGGCGAGTCCCTCCAATCTGTCTCTCAATGTTTCCGTCAGGCCGAAAGCAGATAGCGAGGTCCTGGTGCGTTCATTGGATAAATTCCTGCGCCAGGCATGTTGGGAAAGTACGGAAAGGATAAAGACAATGGCAAAACGATAGTATATATGAGCAAAACTATTGGCTGCTCTGTGAGGAGACCAGGGACCCGTTTTATAAAGAGTCACATTGACAACTACCATGGTAACTTTGATGTTGATTGGCTGCTGAGCCCTGTAACTATGATATAGTTGTCATATTGTGACAAAGTTGCAAGTCCTTTATGAAACAGGCACCAGATATGGCGGAGGAGCAAAAGATCTTTTAAAAAGAGGAGATCGAGTTAAGTGATTTTAAACTCAAATTTTATTACAGGAAAAAATATAACGTGAAAATATTTCCATTTGCATTTTTTTTTCATGTTCCCTTTTTCTCAGTCGTAGAACTTTTAAAAAGGCTATGGTTCTTGCCCCCCCCCACCCCCTATTATTCGCAGCTGGGTGAGCTAACTTACATACATCGCACAGATGATGGAGTTGGTGCAATCGGAGTCGGTACACACAGCACTCCTGCAATTGGATGATAAAAGTATAATAATGTATTGGTGAGTTTAACGAGCATTATAAAGGTCAGTGTTTAACGGTCAGATCTTAAACATGGGGAAGGAACATTGTGTCTTTGCTAAGCAATAAAGTTAGTTCACATTTCGCAATTTACTTTTAATGTATTCCGTTGACTAAAAGGGTAAATGAACATTTTTCTGACCGAGGGTATAAGTGAAGCATAATATTAGGAGACGTTTTTCCTCTTTTTTCTGACTGATGCAACCGATTGATGTACCTGTAAATGCATGAGCTGAGGACTGTTTGTTGTCTTATCGGGTTCATTCCTGACAAATAAAAAAAAATCGTTGGTCATCTGTTTGAATTCGCATCTCTTATTTAGTCTGCAGTAATTGTTCTTTTTTTTTGGGTAGTGTCCACGGTTTATCGTTCGTGTTTTATTGTCGCGCATAGTCCCTCATCGCGCTATTGCCAAAGTGGACCGATCTCGAAAGAACCCTCAACGAAGCAACACGATGAGACAAACGTACAAGATCCGCATCTGATATATTCCCTCGTCTTTGTTTCTTATCGCACGCAGTATTAAACCATTGCTCACTGTTCGTTTGTCTTATTGGGTTATATCAACCCTTCGCTCGCCTTCGGCTGGAATTTGCTCAAAGAGGTGAACGGGAAAAAAATCGATGTCCTTCGCACGTCATAATTATTCTTCGCTTACTGTTCGTTGATACAAATTGGCAATACTTACTGTTCGCATGATTTGACGGAAATTTTATTTAAATTCGTTGAATTTTCGTGCATTTCATGCATTTTTCCTATTCGTCACCCTTTGTCCGCCTACGTTTGGTCAGGTGTGAGGGGGCTTTAACGCCAAACCGGTGTTGTTACAGCACCTTTCTGTGTGGACCAGTATAGATACCTGTTACGGCCCGACAGATGATTTTGGCCTTATATTTACTAGTTCCAGCCTAGCCAACATCTGCTCATGAAAGCACACATTTTCTTCCTAGGTAACATTAGTCTTAATTCGTAGTCATAGTCTGTTCTACTGACTATACGAATTACAGTTACATACCCGTCACAAACAAACTGGTGTTTGATTTGACAGGAATAACCGTCGTTTCTGGGGATTTATTCAACAATTTCTGACATTTTACTATAATCCCCATTCACCGACGGTAGTGTGTCAGTGCCAGCCTGCATGTATAAATATGGGTCGACAATTCGGAGGGAGGGTTTGTCCAGATTTTTTATTTCTTTTAGATTCTAAATGACATTATATTATCCTGAACGAAGGCCCACTATTTTCTTTATACTCTAATCTTTCTTTTGATACTATGTAAAATATATAAAATATCGAAAATATACGTTACCGATGAGTTATTCCCCGGGTTATTCCTTATTTCTTAATTTTCTGCCGGTGAGGAAAATATGGCGTGTGTGTGTGTATGGCAGCCGTCAACAAGTTATTCTTTTATCAAGGTTTTCCGATTAAATTTTCAATATCTTGGCCAATCAATGCGAGCGACAAGTTCCGAACGCACGCACGTCTACATGTACAAGCGTAAAGCAGCGGCACAAATCGCGATATATAGCGACTGGTAAATACGTCTGTAAGGATGATGACATCATCCAAGATGGCAACTTACGTTGACCAACGAAATGATCGAAGATGACGATGTTTTGATCATCATTTGAAAGGAATTAGCGGTAACTGCGGTCTAAGGTACGATATTTCTGAATTTAAACTTTTTTTTCGTAAATATGGATGTGATTTCTTTTTCATAATGTGACATTTTATGCACAAAAAAAAACGATCGGAAAATTGGGTTTCCGACGAATGTTAGATCTAACGTTACTGCTAAGACGTTGTCTGTACGTACGGGCCTCCAAGCTCTTCAGTCTATGTATTGGTGAGTGAAGCCAACGCAGTTCAGCGGAACAACCAAAATACAGAGAATGAAGCTTTTGGTCTAGTGTTTGATAACACCGGCGTTTTTTTCCGTGTAAGAAATTAATAATAGATTAGACCGTTTAATCGCGCCGTTTAATATATGACCCCCCAAAATAATAATAAATAAATAAAATACATAAATCAGAACACACTTAACTGGGAATAAAATGCTCACATTTTCGGAAGCTATTCAAACTTATTTTGAGATCGCTATCCCTCAACTGGGTTTCAGAGGGTGACATAAACGCACAGTGGGACAAACGTGTTTGGAATAAAATGAAGTGAGTCAAACATTTTTGTTTATATTTACCTTGATACCATCCCGCAGTCACGCAGATATCAACAGCTGGTATGCACTTTGTTTCTGTGTTGTGGTTTAGGATTGAAAAAAAAAATGTAATATTCTTCATGATGATAATAATGGGAACAACAGAAAATGTTACAAATTCGTGAGAACGATATGCTTTATTTATTGTTAAAGGTATTGTTTAACTTTGTGAGCAATCGATTTAAAAAATTCTCAAACCAAGATGAAACATGTGTACAAGTGCATGTATTAGAACTAATAAACCCTGAAAACAACCATTATTGAGAATGAAAAGCTAAAACTACAAGGCAAACCCCGATTTTGTAAATAGGCGTCTTATAGACGCCTAGATAGTACACATAAGTGTATGGGATGAAATTAAGATGGTGTTTCCGGTCGCTTTATATTTCAATTTTTGAAGCACTGAATAATTATTTTCGAACGCAATTTTTTCTGGGCTTTATTTTTGTAACATATCACAGACACAGGTGACAAGTGTGACCTTCTAGCTCAGATTTTTTAAAAGTCAAACCAATGTTAACCAATCACTTTAAGAAGAATAATACCGTATAGACATATATTTCGTGGAAATATCTTTCATTTGGTTTTCCATTCATATTATGGCCTACATAATGTCTGGCACTGAATCAAATCAAGAGAAAGTTCTACCAAGCAACACCACTTTAAAGGTAAATGTTAGTTTTGGTAAAGATAACAAAATGAGTTCGTACAGAATCCAATGAAATGACCACCAAAGTTTTCGTTTGTATAAATAAAATGTATGTGCCAAAGGATTCAGGAAGAAATTGTGTAATTGCTGAGAAATCAGCAAATAAGCACAGGATTCGGGTAGAGCGTCGGGCCCGACATTCAAAGCAATAATTATACACTGTCCCACGTGTGTTGGGGATCTTCAGTCTGAACATTTTTCAGCGTACATTTCAAGATTTCACGAAGTTTAGTTTATGTAACTGTACCAGATCTATATCCTCGATGATATACTGACAATTAAGCCTTGTTTTTAATACAGACTTTCTCATGAAATCAGTGTTTACTGCAACTACTGGAATTTCTCTTTAAGCGTAACAGTTTTTAGGGATTTTTTTTCGCGGAAGCGGAAGGTTAGTGCATGGCTCTTATTCGCTGGATCAGGATGTGATCATCAAGTCCTTAGAAAAAAATTCTGCCTTGCAGGAAAGAAATAAGCCATTAAAATGAACAGAAATATACCAGAATCCTATTTAGTCGGATGTTGTTCAGATTTCCTCTACCTTAAAAGGCGACAATGGCTTGGTAAGGAGAGTGAACCCCTCTAATGATTGTAATATGGGAAGGGACTTTACTTTTCATTTTAGCTGGCATTTCCCTGACAGGTTTTTTATATACGTTTCCATTATCAGCAAAGAGAATAAAAATAAAAAAGTGTAATATCAAGGCATTTAATAATTAAAAAAGAAACGGAGTTATCGGGTTGCCTTTATTGACACCACAGAAGTCCGATTTCATTCGTTTTTAACACGCGATAAGGTGGAATACTTTTGTCAAGCTGACTATTTTCGCGATGCATTATCATTATGCGGGATGGGAATTGTATTCACTTTTAGTAGTATTGGAAGTCCACAAAAAGGGTTTGAGTGAATATATAAACATCATAGAAGCATACCACTTGAAATGTAGAATTGGAAGTAAAATAAGTTGTGACATTTTACAAATATACTAAAAAAAATAACAGTTATATGCATTACGGTGTGATATGCAAATGAGAGTGGACGACGTTTCCTCGTTTACTATTAATCAATATTTTATTTGTACACTTTTACTTAATCTAAGATATTACTCTAATTCATTCAAATTAACTTATTGTGTATTTGAAGAGTTTTATTCAAAAATGAGCTAAATTCACTTGGCATTTTTTCTGTAAATTTCATTTTTTTTTTATTAACCACTTTCTCTGATCCACCGCTGTTTTTAAAAATCTATATATACATCGCAGTGCTTTCACTCTAAATAAACTAAATAATTTTCTTAGAAATCAGTAAATGCAGTTTTTAAGGATATTGAAAAAAAACTTTTCATGGATTAAGCCTCTTTTGGAACAGAACATTAGGAGATTGTCAGTTTATGTCAATTGAAACATGTTTAATATAGGAAATTGAACACGAAACACGTAAATATTGCTAGGAAAGTATATTTCATATCTTTTATGACGTTTACTCATTAAAAAGTACCAAAAATATATTTTTCATCTGTTCTAAGGATGTAGATGTTTCGATATCTGATTAAAAAAAGTAAAAAAATATTCGGAAAAAATAATAAATCTGTCTTATTGTCAAAAGAAATTGCACTGATTATTAGAACTTGCATCCACAATGATATCAATAATATGCACAACTTATGGAAAGTAGCAATATTAACACATTTTGAATAAACATATCATTGATTCAGTTTCTTTGGGAATTTAAAACTGTTTTGGATTTAGTTCATTTTGGAAAAAAATAAAATTTGCATTATATTGTTTTACCAACCCCCCCCCCCAAAAAAAAAAAAAATAAGCGATACGATGCATTTGTTTTCCACGTGTACGATACTTCTATTGATATACCAAAACAAATTGGTATAAGTAGATTTAGCCCCCTTTGGGATCAAGCTCTTTATTTCGTGTTAAAATGATTTATAACTGAAGTCTTACCATTATTGGAATCAAGAAAGCAATGTCCTGTTACGCACTTTTCCTCTTCCGGAAGCAATGACAATGAATCTGTAAAGACATCGATTTAAAACACGTTTTTGTTTATTTAAGATAAAATATTTCTTTCTTCAAAATGGCGTCAAATGTGTTTTTTTAGGCGTGTATTTCCATCAGCCAATCTCACTCACTGCCATCTCTCTCTCGCTCTTTCTTTCTTTCTTTCTGCATATATGTATTTCTCTCTTCATCGATGTTAATATAGCTGTGCCACACTCACCATATTCCTGTTTAGATGTGATCAGCATCAGTGGTTTACATGAAAGATTATATTTCGTAATTATATTATAGTTGAGGTCAAAAGAACGTGGAGCAAGGCCGGTACAAGATCTACATCATAGCCTTTAGAGCCCCCTCACACCTGACCGAATGTAGGCGGACGAAGGGTGCAAATCGAGAAATGAACGAAATACACGCAAATTCAACGAATTCAAATAAAATTTTATCAAAGAACGGTAAGGGGAGGATAAATATGACATGCAAAGGATATTGATTTTTCGGTTCACCTCTTTGAGAAAATTGCTGCTGACGGCGATCGAAGGGTTGATATAACCTAATAAGACGAAGGAACAGTGAGCAATGGTTTGATATGGCGTGCGATTAGAAACGAAGTCGAGGGAATAGATCAGGTAATCTTGTTCGTTGTGTCATCGTGTTGCTTCGTTACGGGTTCTTTCGAGATCGGTCCACTTTGGCAAAACGCGAAGAGGGACTATGCGCGACAAAAACACACGAACGATAAATGAACGATTACCGCAGACTAAAAAAGAGATGCGAATTCAAACAGATGACCAACGATTTTGAATAATCGCAGCTGTCAGTTCAGAAGATGTACGAACCCAAACACGAAGGGTAAATATGATTTACCATTAGTTACCATTAAACACGATTAAAAAAAATGCCTTTCGCCAGCCATCGCAAGGCATATTTCAGGCAATTCGGTTAGGTGTGTGGGGCCTTAAAGTCTCTAATCTTCATCTGAATCGAATGTAGAAAGAAATTTGTTTGCTTGCTGGGTTGAAGGGGGGGGGGGTGCACACACAGCGACATTCGATCCAGGGTCCTGTCTTACAAAGAGTAACGATTGATCCGATAATCGTAACTCTATGGAAATCCATCAGTGTCATAATTTTTTTCTACAAAAAATTGCACAATGTCCTTTGTATGCAAAGGGAAGCGCAGTGAATTTTCAAGAAAACAATGAATGCATGAACATATATCATATAAATTTTTTGAGCAAACATGCATAATATATGTTGACGTTGCTGGCCGTCCATAGTTGCGATTGATCTGATCAATTGTAACTCTTTGTAAGACAGGGCCCAGGTATGGCTGACAATATTGCCGTTAGCGCAAGCGCGTGCGAGGGAATTCTGCGTCTGGTTGGTATAAAAAATTAAAAAGGAAGAAAGAATGCAAGTATTTGAAAATTTATCAGTGTCGGTTGATTGTTTTATTTGAAATTAACTAACACACACATTTGCATCTAAGACAAGAAACCTATTATCTCAGGAAAGGAGCCTAACGTTGGTATTCGTCCGATATGTACACCATTGCGCAAACGTGCAACGCGGATCTTGTCATGATGCTACAATAGTACATGTATTACATCAGCATTCTTCTACTTACCATTTATGCTGAGAAGGGTACACTGGTCGCAACTACTCTGACAGACGGGTAATATTTCTCCAGGGTAAGATTCACAGGCCCCTTGACTGGCCCATTGTTCGCAATTAGGATTGACGTCTTGGCAATCTGGGTTTTAAAAAAGAGGGTTGATTATACTGATTGGAAAACAGTATGACATAGTTGCAATCATCTTCAACCCTGAACCAATGTACATGTTTACATCACAATGCCTGGTGGGAACTATGGGGTTTAAGACTCGGCC
This sequence comes from Lytechinus pictus, assembly GCF_037042905.1. Classification (NCBI taxonomy): domain Eukaryota; kingdom Metazoa; phylum Echinodermata; class Echinoidea; order Temnopleuroida; family Toxopneustidae; genus Lytechinus; species Lytechinus pictus. Next base: position 7,509,400 of record NC_087253.1, read on the forward strand.
AAGGCTCCCTTGCCCCCCAAAATCGGTTCCTGATTTGTAATACAATGCAGGTCTATGCACTCTAAAAACACTGAGAATATTTTTTACCCAATATTGGGTAAAAAGGGAACATGCATGTTTGCTGGGTATTTTTCTTACCCCATATTGGGCTATTTCAACGGAACATTGCGTAAAATTTACCCAACCAACATGCATGTTGCCTTTTTACCCAATATGGGTAAACCCTTTTTTTTAGAGTGATGATGATACCAAGAATTACTTATCTTTAATTCAGCCCAAGGAATAGTTTCTTCAGTTACAGTTTTATGTTGACTTATTTATCATAAATCTCACAAAATAAACAAGAAAAAGGGTAACATTAATAATGAAAAAGTACAATAAAATAATTAAATATACATAAAACTATGGTAATAGTATTTGCAAATGAAGTTTGGTTGGAGACTCAAACAAAAAAAATTAGAACATAAAGGAGAAAAATATTCAAAAGCAGAGCTTGCATTTTGTAGTTTCTCTATTAATAATTGGTCATAGGTATTTACATAGAAATTAAAGAGAGAGAGAGAGGGGGGGGGGGAGAAAAGAGAAGTAAATGCATTGAAGAGAGAAAGGGAAAAGGAGATATAAGAGATTAGGGTGGATTGGTGATGTTTGAACAGGAACTTTTAGGGGGCTGTTGGATTATTATTCAGGTATGAGTTTAGGAAGCACATTTTGAAGTTACGTTTAAATGAGTAAATTAAACTGGAAGGTATTAAAACCAGGTTGGAGACTATTCCAAATTTAGTTGCCAAATATTATCATGATTATTGTATGATGTGAATGAGCAGTTTTATAGCTTTCATTTATACAGAAGGGTTTAACAAATTTGCTTCGAAAATAATAGCATGTCCTATGGATTTCACTTGTTAATATGTGAATTATTTGTTTCATTAGTTATAGTTGTCCTCCTTATCATCGTCATCATCATCATCATCATCACCACCATCTTTATTAACAGTAACAAGTATGCCATCATTATCGTTATCATAATGCCATCGAAGAAAATAATTTCATCTTTTTAGCAAAATGTGAAGTGCTTCCAACGTACCTGAGCATCTAACGCCAGCCTCATTAAGATTAGAGCCGCACCCCACTGAATGGAGCTCTAAGACACCCCTGGGACATTCCATGAAGCTAGATTCATCCCCGTTACACCGCAGCTCAAGTGGGTGAACCTTTAAAGAACTCGGCCCAAACTCCGAAAGTGATGTGGTACCAAGTGCCCCAGTGAAGCCCAGGCTCCTGCAGATGGCATGGGCGTCGTTGATGTCAAAGCTGTCGTCACAGAGTGTACCCCAAGTTCCATTAATGCGAACCTCGACTCTTCCCTCTCTTGGGGTAAGTCCATTCTTAAGTCTGACATCTTGGAAATATTTGAGACAACAATCTTATGCATGATTGTTATTATTATTTTTTTTTTTATTACAATGTCTATTACATGAAATGATGATTGGTCATTTCGTTTTCCTCCAAGAACTAAATCAATGTATCAACAACTGATTTAATTCATTGATTTATCATTTCTGCACCTTATTTGATAACAACAACGGAGACACATAATTTGCATCTATATAAAAAATAAAAGTTATGATTACATGAAATGGCAAGTTAAATATTAAAGTGTGGATGTGTCATCATCGCTCCATCTACTAAATATTCATGATGACGTGCATATAATATTGTAAAACTGTAAAATTTAATAATTTCATCATTCATTATCAGATTTGGATGAGGTTTTTAGCATTTTACTCGGTGAAGTTAACTTTATTCAACTAAAAACAATTATTTTCAACCAGGAGTACCACTTTAATGCTAGTCGTATCAATTCACTGAATACAATATAAAGGAAACCGTCACTGCAAGAATCCCGGTTTTCAAATTACACCAGCCTGATATACAGTGCGTTCCAGAAAAAAAACGAAACCGAGATTTATCATAACTTAATCACAAATAAAATAGACAAGTGACCTAGTCAAACCCAAATACAGCCCGCCAAGTGACTTTTTGGTATCCCCTCTTCAAATTGGTTTTGCTCACTCAAGCGTGAATGAAAAATTATGTCCACACGAGAGAGGTGTTAAACCAACACCGGTTTAGCGTTAGACTAACACCAATTTGGCATTTGAACAACACCAAATCAGTGCTAAACCAATGCTGGTTCGTTTCTTAAATAATGTTGTTTCAACGCTTCTCTGGTGTTTTCCGATATTTATACCCGGTTGGTGTTAAATCAACACCGTTGTTTTTGCAGTGTGTAAGCTTTAATTTCATCAATAAAACAATTATGTTGAGGTGTACATCCTTAGATGGTTACTCGTCGGTCGAGGTCTTTCCATACCAGCATAAATAAAGCCGGATGCGTTATGAAAATCACACCAGTAATGTATGTCAGTATAATTCCCTGACAATTAATTCAGCACACAATAAATTAAGAAAAGAAAACAAATTATATGTTTTAAATGGCCCTAAAAAGACCCAAACGGATTGGATTAATGACATTGTGCAATCCGACTTTAGTTCACTACATTATCATAAAACATGGATTGTGATGACCGTAATGATGCAAACATTTTGAAAGTTGGATTTTCATGTTAATTTCAAGTTGCCTTGGTTTCTTTCAAAGCGCAAAGTTATGAGCGTCTGAAAAAGCATCCAAACTTGTATTGCGATCATCTCAAAATCGTGTTTTGGAGACCAGCCGTGGCCTGGCTGGTTTGTAAAATAATTAAGTACATGATATGGAACCAGAATTTAGAATGAATCAACTTTTAAGACTTTGATACAATCCTATATACGTTATATCTGCGCTACATTCATAATAACTTAACTAAATCAAGTGGTATTGCACAACGCCTAGTTTCAAGTCTTGCTATTTTTTTCACGCTAATTTGAAACATATTTTTTGTCTTCTTATCTTATAGCGCGCTGAATGAATTTCCGAGGATGATGAGACATATTATTTTGCTTTAAATTCCCTTTTGCTTATTCCACAATTTGATAATTGCATGGCGAAGTAACAATTATTTTTAGCATTCGCCGTAGAAAATACTCTATATATAAACATACGAATAAAAGCTGTACAACGATAATCAGTAATTTTCTAAAATGACAACTTGTGATTAAAATCGTGATTAAATTCCTTGAAGGAATTTAATCACGAGGGGAATAATGTAGCCGTGCTATACCTGAAATAACATAATGAATAAAGCCTAAAAAGGTAAAGTACGCGATTCATTAGGTGTATTAATCGGACTCCTTCACCCACCAAGGGCATGACCTTCCTTCTAAATACAATTTTTTTTTCTAATGGTAATGAAAAATAGAACTCCAGTATGGAATCACTACGCAACAACCCGACACCTTGGATTCTTTAGAACGTTAAATAATATTCTTACCGCAAACATGATCATAAACAGGATAATATAACATCAATTTGACATATGAAATTTGGCAACACAATTTATTGCTGTACTAGGGTTTTTTTATTTTGCTTTGATTTTCGCAGTGTATAGGCTAAAACGCTAAAAGTCTTGACCCCATTGGCACTCGTATTAAACTCTTTATTGAACCGTGTTAGTTACAAACAACATTTAAATGAAGGAAAATGAAACTTCAATCAGTTGTTTATCAAAGGGTATTCACATAGAGAAACTTTGCTTTCAAGTGCGTTCTTTGTTTTCTTTCATTTCTGTATTTCATTATGTGCTTTACTTTGCAATTTTTTTTAAAGTTGAAATTGGAAAAAATATATCAATACATTCACTCAATCAAATAAACATACTTGCTGCTTGGCTGAATACTATTCTTGTCAAGATCCAGACGGAGAATAGTCGATGTAGAACATTAACCTTGGCCATGATGTTTCTCCTGTTTATTTTCGATAAAAACCCGGCTTCTCTATTACGACGTACATGTAGATACCACGACTTGACGGAAACTTTAATTGAGGCCTATCCACTCAATGACTGTCATCGAATACCATATGAACAGGTATGTTCAAAGTAGTAATCAAACGTAAGCGGATGATACTGGTAGTTGCATATATTACGGATATTCAAGTTCACGGAAGAGGTGGTTAAGATGACCCAGTTTTTTTTTTTTAATGTTCTTAAAGCTCAATCCATATATATATATGTTGTATGTGTATGTGTGTGTATGTGTGTACATATATACAACGAGAGAGGCGTGAATATTTGTACCAATCGCTCTGATCGTGGTTTATAATATATGTGTGAAGAGTATAATCAAGGAAGAAGGAAGTATACACTACGTACTACAGCTTTCGGCTCAGGCCTTCTTCAGTTTTAATTTGCTAACCAATAGTAGAACGAACATAATGGTAAACAATAGTAAATTTAAGCAAAACCAAAACAAATATGCTAAATTTTATGGTAATTACACGGAATACCAAAGGATCATACCCAGCAGAAAGGAAAAGTAAAGTAAAAAAGTACCTGAAATGGGTCATGGCAAATTCTTCTAAAGTATCGTTGTGTTGTCTACAGTGGGTGTGTTATTTGCAAAGTAAAATGTATTAACAACGAGCAAAGAGGCTTACAGAAAAATAAAGTAAAATGGATACATTTCAGCAGACCTGATAAACAATACAAGGTAGAAGACAATGGCTTAACGTAGGATATATGGTAATATATATATATATATATCGATATATTTATAAATATATGGGGGTACCGATGTAAATTTGAAAAGCGAAATCAAAAGTTTCACCAGAATACGAAGGTCATTTTTGTGCATTTTTCAATGTTTACACATATTCCAGAATAACTGGGGTGCTGCCTCTTGAGAATAATACACGCAGCATCCCCAAAGAAAGCACCCCAACCCCTAGGGCCATAAAGGAAATACATAAAGAAAACGTTTGAGGAATATTCTGGAAATGTGATTTTTCGGTAAATATCATGTAATCTGGTTACTGCGATAGAACTGAACATTTACGTCGTTGATTAATCAATAAATAATCAATTCAAAAGTATCGATGCAAATTAACTCGTCCTAGATATATAAATAAATGACGTCTTAATTACGTCATAATGATATGGTAAATCAATTAATGATATGAAACCCTACACTGTGATAACACTATGAACGCATGCAAGGTTTGAAAATAGCTCATAATTACACTGTGGTAAGCGCACGAATCACTGTGTGTTCAGGATGCCAAATCTGTGGGTATAATATGTGGTAAATTCATTATCTGAACTCTCACAGTGTAACAACACTATGAACACAGGGTGCACACATATGTGGGTGAATAGGTGGTTAAAAAGGGGGTCTGAGGTCCCACACTGTGACCACATAGTTTCCACACAATTGCGACGGTCAACTATGTGAACACACTTTGGCAACACTATGAACACATGGTTTACACATAGTTCAATGCATAACACACCGTGTTATATTCGTGCATCTCTGTGTTCGGAATGCCAACTATAAGAATAATGATGTGGTTTATCATGTGATCTAAAGTCCCACACTGTGACAACACTGTTACTACATATTGAACAAACAATTTACACATATTCAACTATGTGAATACACTGTAGCAACACTGTGTTTGTTCCATAAGGGGTATATATGGCTTAATAAATTAAAACAACATGTATTATCAACCGGTTGAATGTAAACTCATTTTATTTTTCAACTAATTTAAATTTAAGCTCTGACAGCTTTCCAGATTTATGTAAGCTTTATGTTGTGCAGTGTACATGAGACTCTGACGTGTGTTTTTTTTTCTGAATTAATTGTTCCAAATTCCTTACATTGATCATAATTATTCTCAGTTTACATCAATGAATTTGTAAAACTTGCTTTTGGTCATATATTGCGGGGGGGGGGGGGGGGCAGTAATCTCTTGTCTCAATCATAGTGTTGGCTTTTCAGCCTACATGTATAGGGTCTAATCAAACTTAATTTATATGCCAATAATTTTGTATACATGCATGCTAAATCATTTATTGCACAGCGCCCTCTTCATTCAGATTGTGTCAATCTGGGCACGTGCTCACATTTAATTATTATTCGAAATAATTTTTTTTTTCTCGTGAGCTCTACTTCTACCCAGGTTGACACTTCTTCTTTTTAATTCTTTATTTGATTCTAATTTAATTTGTTGTCATCTCCAACAACTATATAGTTGTATTTTACTATTTTGTAGTACATGTATGTATGTTATCTTTGTAAAGTCACATGGATTGGAAAGGAAGACCTTCGGGTTATAATTATTTAGTTAATCTTTTTCCTTTCCCGGCATCCATGTGACTCTCCTATTCCTATTGTTTGTATATGTTGTTTATGTATTTGATTATGCCGAATAAATAATAATAATAATAATAATATATATATGTATATATATGTGTGTGTGTGTGGGTGTGTGTATGTGTGTGTGTTTGACAAAATAATGCTGATGATAATGATTTGATTGCCAATAAAGTTTTTATTAATAACAACTAATAAAAAATTTATTGGCAATCAAAGCATTTTCATCAGAATTATTGTGTTACCTTACCGAAGCCAATACGTGAAACTTAAAGAAACATATATACATGTATATATATATATATATATATATGCATATATGTATATATGTATATATATATATATATATATATATATATATATACACTGGCCGAAAGCTCGCAATAAAAGAGATACTTGGAAGCTACGTCTAGCGTTAATGCTTGATTTATTTACGCCTATACGTAGAGCATGACGCGCTGCAATACACGTTGTGCAAAGGGCCCTCTTCCTTTTATATATATATATATATATATATATATATACATATATACATATATATACATATATATATATATATATATATATATATATATATATATATATATATATATATACATTTGTTTATTTAGTAGGGACATTTTTTATCATCATCGCACATCTTAATCTGATTGCCAAAAACGGGATGTATATTATGTATACCATCAGCGATATTGGCATTCAACGTGCAATCTTTCCTTCTAATTTCAAGTCGTGTCAAGGCATCCGTTCCCCTTTAACTATTACTTATAATAAAAAATAACTTGTATTTTTCATTGCTACTAAGGAGATATTATATCCGTTATGTTTCCTTTTCCGTCTTTTAAAACTCGGATTGACATTTAAAATTACGCCCACTAGCTCATTGTTTGTAGGGTTATATTGGCATGATTTATTGTTTTTCGATTCAATACTACAAGAAACATTTTATAAATTGTTAAAACAAAATAATCAAAGCTTTATATAAAAACGAGCAAATTGTGAATTTATCGACAATGTAAAAAGTTGCTAAAAATATTATTTATTTTTTAACTGTGATTTCGTGGTAGTTGATTAATACGTTCCAGGAACTGAATTGTAGGCCTACCTAGCTTTTGCTTTTCAAATATCTGAACCCCGTAGGGCGCCATCTAGCACATGATTGCAATTTCCCCAATGGTAAGTTCCGTATTGACAAGTGCTGATCCATGCAGTTCCCTCCCCCCACAGGCATCGTTTATCAAACATGTTTATCTTGTTTCTGGTACACACGAAAGAAAGAGGAGGAAAACATGGCCGAATTTTTGAAAATGTTTTTGCTCAAAATTTTCATTGGGATCTTAACCAGGATAACATTTTGTCAAGAAACAAGTACGTTTAATTTCATACTTTTTCATTAAAATTTTATAGTTGTAAGGCAATTAGAAACCATTTGAATTAATGATATTTTCAGATGTTCATTTTCCTGAATTCTCAATCATTTGTTTATACATTAAACTAAAAGATATATCCTTTTCACAATTTTTATTTTTCTTTACTAAGTCATTCACACAATACAGCGTAATTAATATCTGATGAATTTCAATTTTCCATTTCTAATCTGGTTTTAAGAACTTAAAAGTTTCTTGTAATTTTACATTTCCGTCTTCATTTGATTTACGGGGACTTTTTATCTTCCCCCTTTTTCATATATATGTTTAATTTTTGTCTTGGTATCGGTTTTATTAATCGGTTATGCCGGCTGATTTATCTCCCTTTTACCACAAAGTATTGTGTTTGATATTAACCATGTGGAAATAAAGGTTGATCAGTCTATCATTGTTATAAGTATTGCCCATTATGGTTTTCTTGAACGTGTATTTTGCGTGAATTGCCAATAGGGTTAATCCCGCTCTGTCTATTTTCGGCTAGGTCTCATACCACTTGGTCTAGTTCCCACTTTCTCTAAATCTAGTTCGTCTGCAAAGTATTATGTCTAATTGTCATTTTATCCATTTACCTTTTTGCAATAGTTCTCCATTACTAATTTTGTGTAACATCCACTTTGAAGCGGCGTGGTGTAGCGGTTCTGACTCTCGCCTTGTAATCAGACGGTCGTATGTTCGAATCCCACCATGGCCTAACGTCCTTTGGCAAGGCGTCAATCCACACTTTGTCACTCTCACCCAGGTTCTAATTAGGTACGGGTAGGAAACAACCGTCATTGTGGAGGGTTTAGCAAGTGTGCGCCTAAGCTGCTTGAAATGCTATGAATCCAGTGACCGGGTAATGATAATTGTGAAGCGATTTGAGCAGTGGGAGATTGTTAAAGCGCTATATAAATGCCAATTATTATTATTATCTAAAAGGGCTTATAAAAAATATGTAGACGCCCTGAAATTTACAGAACCATTGAGCATTAGATTACATTTACATAGGATTTAGACTATGATGGCATAGGCCCGTATTTAATTTAAACCATGGTCTAAAGTTGTGCTTTAACTATGGACACCGAATGTAACCTAAATACCTAGCAGTAGAGGGTCACAGTAACAGCTCATTTAACTCTCATATAACATGCTTAACTGTCTGGGGAGGATAGATACAATAATTGTCTTCACCATTAAATAATTACGAAAGAGTACAGTAAACATAAGAAATATACCATATGAACACATTTTGACATGTGTGGCTTCTTATAGTTTTAGCACAGAGTTAGAACTTGGTCTAATTTTAACCTGATTTCAAAATACGGGCAATGGTGTGTAACGCAAAGTGCTTTTAGACCAAATAGACAGTAGACCAAAGAGGTTTGGTCTTTATCTGAGGAGAAGACTAACTGTTTGTAGACCAAGTGACTTTGAATCATCATGATTTCATCGCCATCATATGGTTTTCGCCATTTAATTTTATCTTAAAATTGATACTCTATGCTAAAAAAAATATATGTTTTGAACAGGTAAATAAAAGTCAGACAAGGAAAACGCCGATAATTTGATTTAAAAATCAGACACGGAATAACAAATTTATAGCATTTGGAAGATTTGCATTATTTCGGTGAAACAGTTTTCTGCATGTCTTCATGAATAAGGATGGGCAAGCTTATAAGGTTATATCCCTACTTGTTCTTTTGTATTGTATTATACTAAATTACGTTTATTGAACGTTTTTAATCCACTAATAGAAACAAAATGTGGATAAGGAACTTATTTGAGTGATGCCTTAGTCATTGCTGCAACTTATTTTGTTATAAAAAAGACAAGTCATATCATACACACATTTATGGACATATGAAATAATTATGATTCAATGTAAAAACATTAAAAAAGATAGTGGAGATATGACATCTTCAGCCCACCCAATTCATATTTATGATAACGGTTTTCACAAAATATTGCTCAGTTTAGAAAATTCAATGACTTGTTTGTTATTAGATTTTTATTACATTTTCAGCATTTTACTCAACATTCTATCGGCAAGCCCACAAAAAGTAGCTTCTTTTATCCGGGTGATTTTCATCACTAGATGGTTTTTGCATTTTTAAAATACCTCTTTTTATTCGGCAATTGCTGCTCTAGATATTGACCAAATTTCATGTTTTTTTTTAATCTCTATATTGTATGCTACTCAGAAATTTCAAAAATCTTGTCTTGCATCTTAAAGTCTTAAAGAAAAAAAGCTGGCTGCTGACTAATCTAAAAGGTGTCACATGTTAAAGGTGACATTGTAAGAAAATATCGAGTTTGAGCTTTCTGATAATATAAATAATGTTTGTGCCTAAATCACACAACTTGCACAATTTGCAAGGGAAAAAACAGAAGAAGAAAATTCCGTTTGAGGCATCTTTTCAGGCCTGAAATTCACTTTTTTCAAATATCTAATTCAAAAGAAATAAGTAATATAAAAGAGTAACGTTTACTTTTTCCTATGGTACAGAAATAATCAATTCTCAGGGAGACAATTGTTAAATTCTTTGAGAAAGAAACTGTCACAATTCACGGGATTTTGCAGGGATATAATTTCAGCCACGAGAGGACTTGGATAAATCTTGGTCATTTGCTCGTTTTGCAGACTGACTTTCAATGGATTTTATTTAAATATTATTATTTTCAGCCATTTTATTCCACTTGTAAAAATATAAACAAAACCCAGAGTACTACAAAAAAAAATCGCGAAACCTTCACATTACTGCTTCATTAAACGTCAAGTTCACCCCAGAGAAATGTTGATTTGAATAAAGAGAGAAAAATCAAACTAGCATAACGCTGGAATTCATCAAAAAAGAAAGTTATGACATTTTAAAGTTTCGCTATTTTTTCATGTGATATGAACAACTCATATGAGTCAATAAAGTCCATTACTCCCCCTTTTTTTTTTACTGTTTGATTTTACAGTCGTTAATTTTGTTTACAGACTTGACAATAAGAACCAATTTGACTGAACCATATAGTATTAGGCAATGCTGATTCCACATGTTCAGGGAAAAAATGATCGTTGTTTCACGTGACAATGATAAGAAAATAAAAGCATTTTATAATTCATAAAATAAAATTAAAAAGGAAATAGTGAGTGGATGATGTCATCAGTCTCCTCATTTGCATACCGACCAGTGTGTGCGTAAACCTTTTTTTTTTTTTTTTTTTAAATAAGGCTAAACTTTAAAATGCCATCAATTTCTTATTTTACATCTGATTTTAATGAAACACTAATTGTCATGCATGTTGGATTTTTCTCTTTTTATACAAATCAATTTTCATTGGGGTGGACTTGGCCTTCAAAGAAAATGTTAAATTTTGTTTCCAGCAAGCATAGGGATGAAAATGATATATGTGTGTGTGTGTGTCTGCCACCCCTCCCCTCAACTTTAAGAAAAACAATATATATACAATAAAAAGAAGATATACATACAGGTGTATTGAAATGTTTCATAACTATATTGACCAAGATATGGAACACTTTTAAACAACTTCCTTTTTTACCTCAGCCCGTGGGAAAATGCTACTGTGCATTGTTCTGTTTTCAAAGTCAAATACATAATTCCCATTGTTGAAGTGAAATTTTCCACTTGGTTTATGTTCTTGCACTGGAAATGGAGCAAACAAACGAAGAAGATAACAAGCTCAACGTCATTCATGTCATAATCACACCAATAACACCGACAATTCAACAATCGATGGAAGCTTCATAATATACTTTCCAATCACAAAGAATGAAGATTACGTGGGAAATGCTACTGTGCATTGTTCTGTTTTCAAAGTCAAATACATAATTCCCATTGTTGAAATGAAATTTTCCACTTGGTTTATGTCCTTGCACTGGAAATGGAGCAAACAAACAAAGAAGATAACACGCCCAACATCATTCATGTCATAATCACACCAATAACACCGACAATTCAACAATCGATGGAAGCTTCATAATATACTTTCCAGGTCCCACGAGCCTAATTACATCAGGAGGGCTAAAGATATTCGTTCGACCCAACCCATTCGAATTTTTGTCAATTTGATATTGCTGATTGACAAAAATGTATGAATGTGATTCAAAATCTAACACTGATTCTAGAAATGGTAACTACTGAACTTACTTCGCCCAAATTGGGAAGATAAATAAGTGACTTGGAACTATTTTTTGACTGGCGGAATAATTAGGGCTATTTTACTGTTTCAGTTGATGAATTCGATCGATTCATAGTTATCTTCATAAATGGCGATTTATTTTTAAAATGAGCTGGCTACGGTACCCTTTCCTGGTCAGATTTGGAATGTCAGATATATATCCTATCCATTGGTAGTAAACATTCCACCCTCTAATTTCACATTTATTTTTTATGAATTTTTCAAAAGTGCCATTTTAACACACAAGTCTATGGGGAATGTTTTACGCGCGCGACACCTCCAATCACAAAGAATGAAGATTACGTTATTGTCCTCGCCAACCCTTATACCCCCATCTCACTAGATGGCGATTCCACTGCGATCGTCAAAAATCGACAAAGCGTGGTATAACGTAGCTTGATCGTGCCTTGATCTTTTCAATCTTCTCCGTCGTACCTTGATCTTTTCTGAAGCGGCAAGGATCGCCACCATCTTTATGGTCGCCACAAAATTTTGAGCATGTTCAAAACTTACGTAGCGAGATCGCGGAGGTGCTAAAGCGCATCACAATCGAGTCATGATCGTATTACAAACGACATATTCGTAGCTGTAACGGAGCCCCAACGCATAAAGCGTAGTATAAGCGCATTAAAAGCGGCACCGATCGCCCGTGGTTTTCAGGCCCGTTCCCAAGACAATTCTGCTACGCTACTTCCGTTTACAAGGCGACTGCCTTGCGCTCGACACGCTTCACACAGCTTCCACCACGACGCTTCCTTCTTTGGGTGGCATGTGGCACACGTTCTCAGCCCGCTACAGGCGTTCGCGTTGCGCTTTTGCTGCGCCGCTGATGACTGGGCAGCGATTGCGCAACAACAGTCCGCGCTGCTATAAAACGCCGTGCCGATGGTGGCGGATTATCATATTTGCAACAGATTACGAGGCGATACCACGGCGTTTTCAAACATACCTCCCAGAAAAAGGACCAGAAAAGGGAAAGCTGCCCAAGCTACCCCTCTTAGGCCGGCGGTCGAAGAGGAAGATCAAGGGATTATGGTGGTGGTAGAGGAGGAGGAGGTAGAGGAGGAGGAGGAGGGGGTACAGGAGGAGGATGAAAATCTTACTGCTGAGCCAGCTGGAAAGAGAAAAAAAGACGCTCACATGTCTTGATGACGAAATGGGTTACCTCTGCAGAAATAAATAAATTGACTATGTTTTGAAAATAAATTGAATTCTAACCACAGTGACAGTAGACAACATCAAATTTTGTTAATGATTCGATCACTAACGATCACTAATGTATTGATTGGGAAAGGCAATCTTTAGGGAGATTCTGGCATAGTGTCCCCCTCCCCCTCCCTTTTTATGAGTGCTCTCACATCAGTAGACTACTTCTTGTCAGCAAATTTGAAAGGAATTTACCAAATATTTTTGAGTGACAAACTTTGTGGAAAAAAATAAACAGAATATCAAAGATTTTTATGCTCTTTTATGAAATTCTGGATGCATCCCTCATATTAACTATTAGGCTCATCGACATCTTTTGAATGAAATTTTAAAAATATTGTATGTTATGACTTAGGTGACAGCCAGGATCGGACCCTGTATCTTTTTGGCCCCCTCCTTCTCCTGTCCTCGCATTCAACTTTTAACTGATGTTCTTTTAGAATGCCAAGATGTATAAGTCCAACCAAATTCTGGACATCCATGTTGGTCGGAGGTTGGCAATCGACTGAAAAATGTGTCATGTGCCGCGATTAGTATGCCGATTGCTTGAAATCGCTTCAAGAGCCCATCATGAACGTAACATAATCGCTTCATTCGTAGCACCACCGTACCGAGGTCCTAATTAGCGTATGAGCCTCGTTGTACGATCGCTTTGATCGCAGAAGCAGCGCATCACATCTGCCTCGAATCGTCGCAAGAAAGTGGCATCGTCGTACTTTCAGCGTATTAACATCGCCTTCAGCGCAGGTCGGTCGCATAGAAGTTGCAGTGCAATCGTCTCGCAGGCTAAAAATAGAATTCGAGGAAGATTCTGCTACGATTTGCGGGATTTACACATATCGCCATGGTCGCCACGATCGCCTTCCTAGTGAGATGGGGGTATTACCCCAACAGTAGTTGTTTAAACAGTTTAAACAAGCGTTTACATTCCTAAACATCCTTGCTAAGATGATTGATAATTAAATATAATTCAATTGTTAAGGATTTTAAACACTTGTTTAACATGTTTAAACGACTACTGTGCGGTTAACCTGCATCCGAAGCTGTATAGTTAGACCACGGGAAGGGCTGGGGGAGGGGGGGGGGGTCATGTTTCCTACACCCCAGCTCGTTTTTAATTGTATTCACAACAATGAACGACGGAACTGTTTAACAACATTGTAACGACGGCAATGGATGGATTCTAAGCACATCTTATTAGGTCAGTGCATCATTATTAAATGGAATCCCAGGGGGGTCTCCTTTATCTGTTTTCCATAAAAACATACAAGGGAGCATTAAGGGTAGGATTCACAACTAGAGATGTTCATTTTTTTTCCTTTATTTGGTATTCTGCCCCCCCCCCCTCCCCTTAAGCAACTATGATTTAAGCATTAGGTTGAGCTCTGCCCGTACAGGAAATAGAAATATCAGATCTTGTTGATAATATCGGGGGAAATACACTAAAAGTAGCCCCAAACCATATTATTCAATTTTTATTATTCAGATCCCCGTCATTTTTTTTTTAACAGAATGACCATAAATAGGTATTTATCATTTACAAAGTTTCCTTTGGGCTTCATTTCGCTTTGTGAAGATATGCATGATCATTCAGACCAGTAGCGTAGTGAGAAAGTAGTTAGAAAGCATTCTATTTTCTTTTAGTAAATGACCTTTAAGTCTTTTTTTTTATTCGCCCGCGAGGAAGAAAGATTCAACAGATTCATTAATAGAATATGCATCATTTGTGTAGAGTATAAATATGATTAAATTTGAAGCTGTGATTCCATCACCCGGAGTTTCTTATGAAATCATCAAAAACTTGAATGCAAGGAAACACCCGTGAAACCCTCTTGTCATTTCCCGTTCACACTCTTTTTGACCCACACCCAGTTATCCTATTTATGACAATGATCATGTCGGGCAACCTATTTGCATTGTTTGCAAAGGCATGTTAAAAGGAGGGAAATCCCCAACTAGTAACCCCCTATGAAGCTTTTTACGTCATGGGCACGAAATGTTAACAGCAGTGATAAACATATACTTGATATGGGGTGAATTTTTATTGTATTGTTACATCTGCTTAGTGCTGATAATAATACATTGATACAGATTTTGTTTTTGTATATGTATTGAATGTTATTTTTGTGTTTGGATTGGTGTTGCTAGTATCTGTATTGTTATTACTGTAATTATTATTAACATTATCATTACAATTAATAGTATTATCATTAGTAGTAGTATTGGTGTTGCTTTTGTCGCTATGCTAATAATGTCTATGCAAATAAGTTGCCCCACATGATCATTGTCATGAATCAAATAACAGTCAAACGTCGAGTAACCTCTATTCACTTCATTCTGCTACTACTCAAACCATTGCTACTCAAGCGATATTCAGCTCAGCTCATCTAGTTTACAGTCCTTTTCAGGACTTCACTCTCTTTCAAGAAAAGAATATTTTTAATTTCCTCTTGTCATCCTTTCTCGTCTTTCCATTTCAATCTTTCTGCCTGTATTTTCTCACCTTCTTCATATCACTCATGGTGAACCGTAAACCTTCTCCACGTTATACAAATGATAATGATGAGTGAAGACAGACAGTCAACCTGCCCGAAACGTCCAGTAACCTCTTTTCACTTCCATGATTTCATCCTGCTTCTTCTCAATCTAGCGCTACTCAAGCCACATTCAGCTCATCTCATCTGGTTTACAGTCCTTTTCATGACTTCACTCACTTTCAAGAAAGGAATACCTCTAAATTCATCTTTCCATCCTCTCTCGTCTTTCCATTTCAATTTTTTTGCCGGTATTTCCTTTCCCTTCTTCATGTTACACATGTTACACATCGTGAACCGGAAACCTTCTCCACGTTGTACCTGAATTGCTATGCAATATATTAGTGAATTATGGACACAATGCAGCAAATATATTAATTCCCGTTTTATTCAAAAAGAAAACCTATATTTTGAAATTTATGAAGGATGATACTTAATTCCCGGAATGATTCACTTAATACTATAAACGATAAAACCAGTGCAGTTTCTTCTCAATATAATTTGAATTATTAATCATTGATAATACAATAATGTGGTGGCTCAAACACCTGCAAAGTTTGGCCTTTTTCTCGTTCTCGTTTCACTTACTTTTTTCACAACTTCTCTTTGTGTTTTTCTTAAAAAAAAACTGTTGCTTCTTATTCTATATGTATAAAATATTTCCAGACAGGGAAATCAGATTAAGAGGTGGAGGAGCGAACTCGGGTCGGATCGAGATGAGATATAACGAAAGCTTCTGGGCAGTATGCATTGATGGATTCGATATCAAAATGGCTGACGTCGTCTGTAGACAACTTGGTAAGAAAATATATGGTATTGACAGGCTTGTTTATAACACATAATTAGTTAATCACTAATAAATCAATGAAAATAAGCAACGAAAGATAGACACGATTTGGTTTAATTCTTTTATTTTCAAGCACAACTTAAATCCAATTTTATTTTCTTGCATGTAGTTAACGTTCCTGTGTTTATTCATTTCAAGGTATCTTTTTAGAATATTTTCAGTAATCCAAACCCATTTTCATATACACCTGGTATCTACAAAGGTTCCGTGACATTTGTTCCGGCGACAATTGCTCGTCTGTAAATTCCATACGAAAGGAATGTCGAACTTCAATCAATGATAAAACACTATACCCTATTCTAAACCTAACATAAAAATATACTGCAACCGTATATTTTATACTACATGAAGCCCGGGGCAATATATTGTCGTCGGAGCTAATATCATGTCACCTATACAAACCCTTTGATTTTATGTTAATAGGGTTTCGACACGGTGCTCTTAGGTTCGGCCAAGTAGATGGTTTCAGCTTCGCAACACTGGACACCTCGCTTGATACTATCCTATCTAGCGCCAGCTGCATCGGAAATGAGAACAACTTCGACGAGTGCATTGATGTCACCTGGTCCGAGTGGACATGCTCTATGGATAGACAGGTCGCTATGTTCTGCGCACGTAAGAATTAAGGATTCAAGTTAGCATTGTCAAATGGGGGGGGGGGGGGGTGGGAGGGGCAGTTAATTATCAACAGCTTCCCCTGCTGGCTTCTACAGCGATTAAATTTGGTTGGATGAGGAAGGGGGATTACTGTTAACTGAATTTCGATATTTAATTAAAAACAACGTGCGAGGCCAGAGCTGATTTATGTACATATAAACATATATAAATCTTTCATAATGATTTGAAAACTGGAGAATTTCACATTTTTATTGTTAAACAATAAATACAATGGTCACTAAAGAGTACTGCGAGTTTCTTTTTGCACTCACATAAGGGAGGGAAAGGGGGGGGGCCGCTTTGCACTCTGCGCCCGTCCATGAATTGATACGTAAATGTGCGCATACTTTAAACACTAAATATGGCATACATTAGAAAGCATGTAATAATACTTGTTAATTAGTTCATAAAATTTAACAATAACCCCCAAATGAATGACAATGAGTGCGGGTGCTTTTGAAAGAACTTGTATTTCTTCACCATCCAGTTCCTTACTACGAAGGTTGCTACGAAAGCTCAACTCCTGTAGGGATAGCGGACGATTCCCAAACACTCCACGGCCTTGTTAGACTCTGCAGAATCTTCAGATATGACTATGCCGGCTCTTCTAAGACGGTCGGGGACAATCACCGCTGTGGACATAGTTTGTCCGAATTCGGTTCCCTTGTAGATGATTCGTTCTGTGCTGAATTGTGTGGAAACGATCCTTACCAGTTGTGTGGGGGAATAGGAGCCTATCGCGCCGTTTACTCGAGTAAGAATTTAATGTTCAATTATTTCCTTATGCTTTCATTTAAAACATTCTTTAGCATTCGGCTGTGTATACTTATGCTGTGGATGATCGCAACGTAGGAATTCAAATCTTACACCACAGCTAAAACAAATCTAAAAGAATCATATTTTTCATATCTGAATTATTTTTGTTCAGCTCTTCTCGGGTCTACTGGTTACATGTTGACCAATAACAGCGGTTCAATCACGTCATATGATTACCCAGGCAAGTACGCCGCCAACGACCACCAAGTATGGGAGGTCACTTTTGGTTCCACGCACCGCGTTCAGATTACCTTTCCTGCCTTTAACATCAATGTTGATGACGTCATCACCATCTCTGCAGGGGGTAATAATGAGACATTCATTTCAAGGAGAACTTGGATATCCGACCCGATCTCGTCATTCGTGGTTCGGTTTGAAAGCAGATCTTCAGGAACCGGCTTTATAATGAATTACGAAGGTAAGTCGATGTAATTGTTTATACATCCATTATCATGATGATGAAAGCAAGATAACTGCAGCATTACAAAATAGATACGACTTTTTTTAGGTAAAAAACTATTATTAGGAGTACTCATGTTGTTAAGACATGTGCTTACCTGACCAACATTTTATGTTACCTATTTATTTATATCATGACCTGTATACAGTAAGAGGCCGATATGATGATGATGATGCAAAGTCGGTTGAGGTGTATGTCGTTGTGTGAGTTGGTTTGGGCGTGTGTACATACATTTTGGAAATTTGGAACTTTTGACGCCACTATTTGAAAAATGTGACACGAGATGTTGCTCGAAGTGGTGATCCGTGAATAATAAACTTTTTTTTCTTCAATTCTTTAGTTTACATTCCAAACATAAGTACCACTAAAGTGCCAGTACCTTCAACACAGCAAGTTCCAACGTCAACGCAAAATGCAACAGCGACGACGTCAAACCAAGCAATGAGTACCGCTGATTTAGGAATGACTGATTCTGCAACTGTCGTTCCAACGCGAGTTCCACCGGCAGAAACGACAATGACTCAGCGGACAATTACCAGTGAAGAAAATTCAAATCCAGGTATAGTCCTGCATAAATTCAGGTAGCAAACTGTTCAGGGATGGGGAGGGGGACTGTTCCTCCCCCCCCCCCTCACACACACTAAAATGGAGTGACGTCATGTATCCACATCCGTGGCCCTTTATAATGGTCTTTATTGCGCCCAACCTGTTGTCATGTTGGTAGAAATTAAAATAATTACCATTTAAGGGTGGTTGGATGATTTGTACCTGCACGTGCATTTTCCGACACAATTGTCGATCGTCCATACATTCATATTAGAATGACAGATGATTCTTTTCTTGGAAAAAAAAACATGTTCTAAAAACGATGGGTCTCTTATATTGTATCTGATTTGTACATTTGAAAATAACTTTCTTTTTTATATCATGTATAACCAACCACGCCAAAACCAAACATATTTTGCACAAAATAAATTGTAAGATTGTTTTTTAGCTTCATAAAGACCAACATATGCTTAAGTGAAACTTGAGATGTGTAGACTGCGCAATCTCGGTGAAACTTCCAACCTGTGTATTTTTGGTGAAACTTCTCTTCTGGGTCAAAGAAATTTGTGTATCTGGTCTTTATTCATATTTAATCAACTTAATATTTTTGAAAGTATGAAAAAGAATTATTGTTTCAGATTAGGTTATTTTCCCATCCCCATCCTTTGAAAAAAAACTACTCCAGCTATTTTCTGAAAACCTTCAAGGCGACTTATTGTTGATTTTAGATGACCACATATCATTCTTGCTCTGTCGATTACTTTGACTGTAAATCACTTGTTACATGTTTAAAGATCTTACATCACTGTCCTTTGCCAAGTACTACAGAGCTTAGTTGGCACCTTATATCGATGACTTACTCGAAATTTCAGTGTCATGGAGCCAGCCCAAATGGAGTTACAATAGCAAACCATCACATAATTGGTGTTCTATGTTAGTTAAGCAAACTTACGTATTTCTTCTTTATCTTAAAGATGTAAGAATAGTAAATGGACTCACACCTAGAGAAGGAAGAGTGGAGATTCGTATCAATGGAGTCTGGGGCACGATCTGTGATGAAAACCTGAGCTTCAACGACGCCATTGTGGTTTGTCGCACTCTGGGCTTCACCGGGGCATTAGGTACCACATCGTTTTCTGAGTTTGGACCTAGTTTTGGAAACATTCATCTTGACAATATCCAATGTGATGGGACAGAAGCTGACGTCATGGAATGTTTGAGGAATATCCCCGATCCTCAGCCGCAATGCTTGTCCAGTTTTCGTGAGGCTGGCGTGAGGTGTTCAGGTAAGTAAAACGGTCCTTTGCAAAATTGTAGATACTTCATTGTTTTCTTCACGTGAAGCAATGTAGCTGAAGAGATGGAAAAGCGAGGTGCCGTGATGATTATTTATGCACTTTAATATGACAAGTATAGTCAAAATGAATGAAATGAGACTAATTATCACAACAGTAAAGTAATGATATTTACACTATTGGAAATGAGTTTGATCAATTTAGATAATTGAATTAAGTAAACCAGTTATATTTTATTCATCACAATACGAACCTTCATTTCATTTTTCTTCTTTCTTCTTTTTCTTTTGTCCTTCTTCTTCTTCTTCCTCTTCTTCTTCGTAGTATTATCATTATTACAAGCTTGATACCCTGTTTTTTCGTGACCCCCCCCCCCCTCCTTCATCACTCAAACTTATCTTCCGTATAGCTTCCATATAGTGGAGAGTTGTGGCCCAGTGGATAAGTCTTCTGACTTTGAAACAGAGGGTCGTGGGTTCGAATCCCGGCCATGGCGTAATTTCCTTCAGCAAGAAATTTATCCACACCGTGCTGCACTCGACCCAGGTGAGGTGAATGGGTACCCGGCAGGATTAATTCCTTGAATGCATGAGCGCTGAAAGGCAGCTCGAGCTAAAGCCGGGGTAATAACGATAATTACAACGCGCCTCGGAATATAATATTTCTAGATAGATGGCGCTATATAAATGCCTATTATTATTATTATCATCATTATTATATATAACAGATTGCCGAGATGTCCATCCACTTTGTATAGCGTGGGCTAGTCAAGGAGCGTGCGAGTCTTACCCTGGAGACGTGTGGCCTGTTTGCCAAAGCAGCTGCAACCAATGTGATATATTTGGTAAAAATGGTAGGCGAATTTTGTAGCTAACACAATGGAAACCAAGGGTGATTCAATCCTTACTCGACAGAAAAAAAAGTAGATTTTCACTAGGCGTAATATCTCATCACTGCCATTGCCTCTGCTGACCTTTGCTGATACTGTTACTCCTATAAATCACTACTTCTACGACTACTGTTATAATACTACTTCTACTACTACTACTACTACTGCGACTACTACTACTACTACTACTACTACTACTGCTACTACTACTTCTACTATTATTGCTACTGTTGTTGCTACTACTTTTACTACTACTACTACTACTACTACTACTACTACTGCTACTACTGTTGCTTCTTCTACTCCATCTGTTACTACTACTACTACTACTACTTCTACTAAAAATTGCATTAAATGTGACATTCCAACAAGTCTTTTTAAACTTGTACCCCGTTCAATTAAATACAACCTGTCTATATTTTGGCAGCCACCATCCACCATTGCTCACAACAATTT
Source organism: Lytechinus pictus (assembly GCF_037042905.1). Classification (NCBI taxonomy): domain Eukaryota; kingdom Metazoa; phylum Echinodermata; class Echinoidea; order Temnopleuroida; family Toxopneustidae; genus Lytechinus; species Lytechinus pictus. The sequence goes on from NC_087253.1 coordinate 7,531,015, forward strand.
CAGAATATGTATTTATTTATTTATATATATGTTCTGTATATTATAGGTATATGTGTGTGTGTGTGTGTGTGTGTGTGTGTGTGTATGTGTGTGCGTAAGGGTGTGTGTGGGGATGGATTTGCGGCTGTGTGTGTGTATGTGTGTAAATTTACTCAATCAAGGAACAATTCAAAATATTAGGTCATGAACTATTGACAGTTGTATAAAATGTCATCATTTAACAATTTAAATCTCACATTTTATTTGCAAACTACTTTTATTCAGGTTCAGCCCCTTCTTTGCCTCTGAAAGATACGTGTGTGCTTGGCCATTGCTTTGTCGATGAGAATAACGGTAAGAATCTATCATTGCCACTAATTGTATGTATATATATATAATATATAAAAAAAAAAAAAAAAAAAAAAAAAAAAAAAAAATATATATATATATATATATATATAATGTAAAAGAAGTAGTTGGAGAGAACAATGTTAGGCGTAGCTTAAATCAAGGTTCCCCAGAGCTGTTTACCATTGTTCTCTTCAACCATTTCTTTCACACAATATTTAAAGAAAAGAGTTGTCAAAGCTGTTGTACATGTATAACTTCACATAAATATATATATATATATTTCTTTTTTTTTTTTTTTTTTGGGGGGGGGCGTGATTCATCAATCTATACATGAACTAAAAACCATAAATATTTGTTTGGCTAAAATTCCTTTCTCCTTCCACTGATTGTCTTTACCCCTTAGATATGTGTTTGTGATAAGCGATATACAATCATCGCATATTTTTCATAAATGTTTAAATGTTTAATTCCATACAGCAAGTAGGTGCATATCAGCTGTTGAAATTTGCTTTACCGTAGGATGGTATCAAGGTAAGGAAGATAGATTAATTTTCATAATAATTCCACTGTTACTTCTACTACTACTACTACTACTACTACTACTACTACTACTACTACTACTACTACTACTACTACTACTACTACTACTATTACTACTACTACTACTACTACTACTACTACTACTACTACTACTACTACTACTACCACTACTACTACTACCACTACTGCTGCTGCTGCTGCTACTACTACTACTACTTCTTCTATTACTACTAGTAGCACTACTGCTACTATAACGACGAAGACAACGAGGATAACAATACTCATAGTTGTAATAGTAATTGCACTAACAACAATAGTGATAATTATGATAGAACATAATCAATACTTGTATATCAATATAACCAACATTTTTGCTCGCGTATCTTATATAGCCAGAAACTGCTAAGAATATTGAATAATGTTCATTTATTTGGTATAAATGCATCACATATCCTAAAAGTTGACTTCACGCTTCGCGCTAGCAATATCTATTTATGCCATGCGAGATACACTTTCTTGTAAGAATAATGCTAATTAAATGTACCTAAAACTCCACTCAAAACAAAGAAATCGTTTTAACCCTAACTAGGCGGGGCTTTTTTGGCTGTTCTGAGGCCGGGGGGGGGGGGGGTGATTCAACCCCCCCCCCCCCCGATATCTCAGCCGCCGATCTAATTCACTAAATGAAGCTCCTAGAATGCAATTTTTTGGTAAAAATATTCTTTGTAGCATTCTTAGCAATCGCAATTGAAAAAAACTTCGGTTTGGAAATCTATTTCTTATGCATTTTATTGTATTATGAAATTCTTATGTATTTCTATGTTTTTCAACCTTTTGTTTTTCTTTGTTTTTTTTACCAGATTTATTGCTCAACCTTTTTAAAGCATAATTATGCTAAAATCAATTGATTTCAGCTGTTTAAAATAAAATAATCATATCTTTAGAAATAAAATGAGAAAACTCAATTTGCGTTGGCTTTGTAGACAATATCAAGTTTTGGAACAATTTTTGGTCTGACATGCTTGAAAGAAAAATATGGTATTATACTTTTGTATGTGTATATGGGTGTATTAATGTTTAGTTATATTATGTATGTGTGTGTATATGTATGCATTTATGTATCTCGCATCTAACATTTCATCCAAGATTTGTATTTTTTTTGTTTTTTATTTTGAATACCTCGTTGTTACTATATTATGTTTATGTTGTATTATTATTTTTTCTTATGTTTCTTTGTTTTTGATGATGATCCTTAAATATCAGGATTTTTTATCAATAAACTTTTGAATTTGAATTTGCATTTATGAAATGCTGCGTAATTTCGGAATCGCGTACCCGGGCGTCGTAAATTTGGTCTCAAAATGTGCGCGAGACTTATAAAAAAGTATATACTCTGTGAGTTGCGCGGTCAAAAAATTTCGCGCGGCGAAATGATCGCAGAAAATGTTGAGGGGGGGGGGGGTGTTGATTCACCCTCCTCCCCCGGCCTGTTTAGAGTTAAGCCGCCGATCTGGGAAAGATAAATGAAAATATCCCCCCACCTCCTTTGGAAATAGATGAAAAAATGAAAATTCATATTTTATTGTTCGAAATAGACATAAAAATGAAAATACTCAGAAATTTGTTTTGCCCTCTTGATCGTGGACCCGGCAGCCGCTGTGCAGCGCAAGATCGCCAAGGCTATACCCCTTTTATCGTTGAACGCCAAACAGGGTAAAAAGGGTAGCAGCAGCTCCCCTCATTTAACGTCTTTTGGTCTGACGCGGCTGGGATTTGAACTCCCGACGTACCGGTTGTGAGACGGACGCTCTTCCAACTGAGCCAATACGCTGGTCAAAATATGGATCGCTTTATATACTGTAATAGAAACACTACTTGCGTGTTTTGCACCTGGGGCCGATTGCACAAAAGGGTCTCTCCAAGGACCTTTTTTCTTGTCCCCCATCTTTTATGATGTGCTGTATGCGAGATAGATATGAAATGTATAGCATAAATTCGTTAGGTATTTGTATACAATTTCATGACATATCACATCATTTTATGAAAAAAGATTTTCTTAACTTAAACGGATGAGTGAATATGTTTGCAGGTAATTTATTTTAAACGCGTTTCACATGGCGCATCATAATAATTGGGCGACACGAAAGACGGTTCTTACAAAGACCCTTTCGTGCAATCGGCCCCTGGACTCCAGCAGGGACACAAAAGGTGGATTTAGCGCCCTAGTTACTATATAAAGATCGTGATTCACACTGTTTTGTGAAACATGCAAAATAAATCTTACCCCCCCCCCTCATCTGTTCCCAAACTTTTCTTATGCCCCCCATTAGTTTTCAAATACTGGTGCCACCACTGCTAGGAGTGATTCCGTTACTTAGAAGAGCGACAAAAACATTATCACGTGCTCCCCTCTCTCCCAAGGACAATTTGTAAATGACCTATACCTTTAAAATTATTGTTCATACGTCACATTCCGAGTAACAATATAAACTATAATGCCTTGAATAATGATGAAATGTCATTAAATTTGTCAAAAGTGGCCCCTCTTTATTACAATTAATTCAATACCCCACCCCTGCATCCCGGCCTGTCCCATCAAACACACTTTCGAAACGTTCAGATGACAGAACTTGAGCAAATTACTGAGTAACAAAATATCTTATATATCTGTAACTGAAGTCCAAAAGAAAATACCGATGCGACATTATGCGTTAAGAATTGCGACGTTATGCAATAGTGGTTCGGGCTACGAAATTATGCTTTGACTGTGACGCTATGCGAAAATCATCCAACGCACAATGTCACTCTCACAGTCAAGACATAATGTTGTATTTGCGACACAATGCGTTTGTTCCATATCATCGGCTGTAACATGCGTCGTTGAATAGAACATCTTTTTCACCTCTTGCGAAATTTCGCACCATCGAACTCATGCATTTTCTCTATTTGTCAAACATTTAACGTATTTATGAGTTTCTAAAGAGCTAACATATTATCATCTTGCTTTTGCCTTTTTACGCACGATAATACGTTCCTGCCATGTTATATTTTGCCTTCCCGCGTGGGTCAAGCGCCACACAATTCGGATCACTTTATTGATGAAGGACTTTTTTACGCCTTGGCTAGGATTCGAACCCATAACCCTCTGTTGTCCCTGTTTTCGATGATGACCTCTAAGCCGGTCATTATGATTTGATGAGCATCTTCAATAGATTTCCAACGCTCCAAAAAGCGTCTACGCAGTAGTTGCCGAAAGTTGTTAATATAACTGTCTGTGGCCCGTACACTGTGTAGCAATATCTAAAGAATTATCGCGTGTACTATAGTTTTATTAACTCGCTTCGGTCTACTTGTAATTATTCTGTTATTCATGAAAATTTATGTGATTTGAAATGCAATGGCACATAGTCTTTTATAAACTTTAACTGTAGGTTTTTTTAACAGGCATCTAAACACTTGCTTAAACTGATTGTCCAGGCTGGAGATTTATTTATCTTAATAAATAAAATTCACAGAGCAATATGCTGAAGATTTAATCAAAATTGGATTCCAAATTACACATTCATTGAATTTTAATGATTTGCATTGTTCCAGTGAAACCGTTCTAGGCATGTCTTTATGAATATTCATTAGGTGGGCTGTTGATATCATAACCCCACTTGTTCTTTTTGTATAAAATTATCTTAATTCAACATTTATCTACCAAGAAGCATATCATTTAGATTGACAACTGCATTAGTTATCTATTGCCGCAACTTATTTTATCATAATGGATACGCGTCATGTACACATGTATGAAAAAATGAAACATTTATTATTGCATGTAAAAAAATAAGAAGAAATAAAATGGGGATGTGACTTCATCAGCCTACATAATGAATATTCATGACGATGTCCATATAACTGTTTTCAAAAAAAAAAAAAAAATCAATAATTTTGTTATTTGTTACCCGATTTTGATGAAATTTTCAGCATTTTGCTTTGTGAAATTTACTCTACTCTTTTTAATATAAATATTTTCAGCCCGGACCATCCCTTTAAGCTATTAGGAGACATACGGCCTAAATAAAACCAAAGTATTACAGTGCACGAAAAGAAAAAAACAAAAAAACAAACGCAGTCAACAAGTGGCATACAGACTGAGTATGAAGACAATGACATCTTAGTTTCTCAAGTTAAGTTGACTGATTTTATAGTTCAAATGTTAGTTTGCTGAGTGCGTTCGAACAAGTGTGGTAACAACGTGTGCAATTGTGATTCGTGACAGTATATCTTGGATAAGAGCGTATATTATCACTTGATTTCATCAACAGGTTTAATATGTTTACCTACGCCAGTCAAGCCCGTTCCTTCAACAGTAAGATGCATGTAAGTCGACACACCTGTATTATAAAAAGGAAGGGTAACGCTATGATCTTATTGTAACAAATTACATTTATTTCGTTAACGTTACGTGGTGATTCGGTAATACTTGTAGCATTTCACCTATGTGCTGGGTCACATACCCCAACAGTTTTTTTTTTTTTAAGAGGAATGTTTCTTACGAATGTACGCAAGACGTGATAACGCGACTAAACGTTGCAAGCCGTGTTTGACCCCTTGCACGAAGCCGTTAGACTGGGGGAAATTGATTAAACAGAGCCTCAACCTGAGTGAGGATAGATCGCATAATCAATTCTTGTTCATTTATCAATTGTATATCTAATTTTCAGTACAATAGGTTGAGACTAAGTCCCATGGAAACAAGACTCCTAACACATTTATGAAATTGACTGCTTGGATGTTGTCGTTTTTATTTACATGTATAATGTTTTGCACAAACACAACGAAAACAGACTGATTCTGTATATTGTTAGGACAGGAATTTGTCTTCAATTCAAAAGAAAACAAGTAAAAAAAAAAGACTCAAAGGCAATTTGTAAGATGTCATTTACTAAATACCCCCTTTCTGTAATGACGCAATGCATCGATGAAAACTATTTTGGAAACCACATATTGGTAATGTCTACAAAATCATTGCTCGTAATGCTTTTAGCCTTGGTAAAATAAAACACTTCCTACCAACACTATTTTTGTCGGGTCAATATACAGCCCAAAATACCACTACCACAAACAAACTGTAAGAAGGGGTTTTCGACTACTTTGGGCATTATTTGAACTTTAGACTAACATGCTAAAAATGTACCAAAATCTGCATCTGTGAAAGTGGTTATTTTTCAAGATGGCATCCAAGATAGCTGCCATTCATTAAAAAAAAATCAATTTCTCAAAATAAATTTGTTTTTATGGGTCCAAAATTATGGAATTCTTTTACAAGTGATATTCTGCAATGTACATGTTGGTCGATAAATGTTGAAAAAGACTAAATCCATTTCTTATAAATGATTACTGGATTATTTAATTCATCAATGTCTATTGTAATAGTATGTTAATCTCTTATAGTATATTTCAGCTATGATTATATGCTACCATGTCCACTGTATAATAATTATAAATATGAAAAAATGAAAAATGAAACAATTGAATTGAATTAAAAAATGAAAAAAAAAAATACAGTGCAGTAAGGTTACAGCTGTCCGCAAGACTCTGCTGAAGCATAAACATTTGTTGCTGGTTCTTAGGTGGGACAAATGTGAAAGTGGTTATTTTCAAGATGGCATCCAAGATAGCTGCCATTCATTGAAAAAAAAACAATTTCTCAACATAAATTTGTTTTTATGGGTCCAAAATTATGGAATTCTTTTACAAGTGATATTCTGCAATGCACATGTTGGTCGATAAACGTTAAAAAAGACTAAATCCATTTATTATAAATGATTACTGGATTATTTAATTCATCAATGTCTATTGTAATAGTATGTTAATATCTTGTAGTATATTTCAGCTATGATTATATGCTACCATGTCCACTGTATAATAATTATGAATATGAAAAAATGAAAAATGAAACAATTGAATTGAATTAAAAATGAAAAAAAAAATACAGTGCAGTAAGGTTACAGCTGTCCGCGAGACTCTGCTGAAGCATAAACATTTGTTGCTGGTTCTTAATAGGTGGGACAAATGTGAAAGTGGTTATTTTCAAGATGGCATCCAAGATAGCTGCCATTCATTGAAAAAAAACAATTTCTCAACATAAATTTGTTTTTATGGGTCCAAAATTATGGAATTCTTTTACAAGTGATATTCTGCAATGCACATGTTGGTCGATAAACGTTAAAAAGACTAAATCCATTTATTGTAAATGATTACTGGATTATTTAATTCATCAATGTCTATTGTAATAGTATGTTAATATCTTATAGTATATTTCAGCTATGATTATATGCTACCATGTCCACTGTATAATAATTATAAATATGAAAAAATGAAAAATGAAACAATTAATTTGAATTAATAATGAAAAAAAAAAATACAGTGCAGTAAGGTTACAGCTGTCCGCGAGACTCTGCTGAAGCATAAACATTTGTTGCTGGTTCTTAATAGGTGGGACAAATGTGAAAGTGGTTATTTTCAAGATGGCATCCAAGATAGCTGCCATTCATTGAAAAAAAACAATTTCTCAACATAAATTTGTTTTTATGGGTCCAAAATTATGGAATTCTTTTACAAGTGATATTCTGCAATGCACATGTTGGTCGATAAACGTTAAAAAGACTAAATCCATTTATTGTAAATGATTACTGGATTATTTAATTCATCAATGTCTATTGTAATAGTATGTTAATATCTTATAGTATATTTCAGCTATGATTATATGCTACCATGTCCACTGTATAATAATTATAAATATGAAAAAATGAAAAATGAAACAATTAATTTGAATTAATAATGAAAAAAAAAAATACAGTGCAGTAAGGTTACAGCTGTCCGCGAGACTCTGCTGAAGCATAAACATTTGTTGCTGGTTCTTAGGTGGGACAATAATTCTAATGATGTAGAGATGTGATTCAATCAAAAAATTTATCTAGAGTCGGATGAAAAGTTCTCTGATGCTTGAATAATTACCAACTTTTCTTGATTTCCCGATAACAGGAATCCAGACGAACATACGCAGACCAATCTTCCTATACCTAGTTTGATAGAAGAGTTGTTAACTACGATAAACGAACTGAAGTACGCATCGTCTACTTTGGAAAATGATTCTATAATTGCTCTAGATAGACTTACTTCTCTCCTGACTAACCTTGATGGAGTACGTCTTCTTCCAATGCATATATACAACCGTCAAAACCAGGCTACAGTCTTGTGAGTTCGCATTAAGTTCGAATCTAAAAAGCTTGATTTTTTTTCTTTATAAATCTTCTGAAATAACATTTTGCTTAGATTGTTGAAATATTGATATACAGTTTCCATAGATATAAATGTTTTAGAATTTTTAGGGCTTGCTAAAGTAAAAAAAAAAAATAAATAAAAATATATGAACTAGAACGTGAAAGAGTAACATCCGAGATGATGGCCAGTGTATTATATTATGTGTGTGTTTGTTATATTTATATATGTGTGTATGTGTGTGGGAGGGAGGGGGGGGGCTAGTCCAAGGAAAATAAAGAGCAAAGGAGAGAAACGAACAGGATAAGAGTAAAATATTATATTGTTTCTCTGTTATTCTGTCAATATTATGACGAAATCTATCACAAACGTGCATTTTTGTAATGATCATGTCAAAATTTTTGCTCGCTCGCTTCGTTCGAACACAACTTTTTAATGATTTTACGCAGTACGCCATGTCGAGCTCCCTAAGAATTATGGCTCAATGCGCCTCTGTACTTGTAAATATACATTTAAACATTTACATGCTTTGGCAACTGTCCCCCTTGCACCCGATGCAACTAACATTTCATAACTATATGATAGCGAATTATAAAAAACCGCTGCCATTCTTTAAGTAATCAGAACTGTGGTTAAACTGCCAATTTGTGCTTTTAGGTTGTTAATGATTCATGAATTGCCCCCCCCCCCAAGAAAAAAAAATCAAGAGACAAATTAATAACTCTACTTCATTCAGATGCAAGTTTTCTGCCTTCGACAAATTTAATTCATTAACTTAAATCTTTACCCATCTTATCTAGTATAGTTATTGCACCACTCGATCTACTAATTTGAAAACAGCAGCGAACTTCAAGATTGCTTTCAATAAAGCCTTGGAACAAGTTAGCATTTAGGAAAACAGAGAGTAATAGGTACAAATATACCACATTAACATCGCGTTTCTAACGAAAGAGCATACTTGTTTGCCCATGATATACCTTGCGAAACCTCTATTACATTCCGAAAGGGCAAAAAAAGTAAATTGGGAGTTGTACAAGTGCGATGTCACCTATATTTATTGGTCAGATTGACAATGGGAGTATGTCCATATCATTAGTGATGTCAATATTTAAGTGCCCATAACTCCCTTAATCCTTGTTCATTTTTCTCAAACCTTTATTGATTTTTTTCTTCTACTTTCATCTTTTCATACAAGTTATTCGCAGAATAATTCCTGCTTTACCGATCGGATGACGACTGCCATTCCTAACTCAAGATTGTCCCCTTTTCCGTATTTCCCTTTCTCCGCAGGGTTCTGTACGGTGTAAATTTGCACCACATTGACGACGATACTTTCAGTGGATTTCCAAGCCTTCGTACACTGTAAGAATTAGTATACCTTAGTGTGTACCACTTCCACGGAATAAATAAATCGGAAGAAACTGAAGCCATGTTATCATTATCGTCACTGTACTAATAATTACAATTATCATAGTCATTTTTTCTTACATGAAAAGCAATGTGTGTATGATTGCCTTGTGTGTAGGGGGAGGAAAATACGGTATGGCTGGATGCATAAGACTCCGTAAAGGCTTATACTAATCAGTCGGGTCGCATGGCTGATTTGCTTGTTTGAAGTGTCAACACATTTGTCCAGTACACATTATTTAAGGCACTTGCCTGCTTAACCGAAACTCGAATTCCAATTTAATGTTATTTTTCCAGCGTGTTTGTCCCATTGACGACACTGTTAGAAAAAATCCCATCGAAATCCCCCCCCCAAAAAAAAAAATAAATAAATCGCCAATAATCCCAACCCGAGTGATTTTGCGCGCGCACGCGAACCGACTGATTAGGATAAGCCGTCCGAAAGGTACTACATCTAATTCTTTTGATCAAAATGGAAATATTGGTGATAATATTCAATTCAAATTTAATTCAATTCAAACTCTTCTTCATTCGCATAAGAAATGCTCATACACAGATTAAATAAAATACAATATTTTCTTCTTCTTCTTCTTCTGGAAACAGTACAGTCCATCGTCTGGTGTATTGTCGTACTGGTGAATTTTCCAGTTTACGTTTGAAAAAAAAAAGAAAAAAAAGTAAATATGGTAAAGTAAAATGGCACACACAATTTACACTTTTCGTAAAGGCACAGACTGCGCTCATCTGAATAAATCAATGACCAATTGACTGTAAATCAAACTGTGGGCATAAATTTGTTTTTTACTTGTTTTACGTTACTACAGTCCATTCCGTGAATTAATCATTCCAAGCTAAACATTGATTTTGATTTTTTGTATCACGTTTTGAAACTGAAATCTTAACTTTCATGACTGTATATCATGAGGGGGAAAAATCATCCTACTATGTGCAGTGGAGCATAGGATTATCTTGTGTGTGTGTGTGGGTTTTTTTTTTTGGGGGGGGGAGACGCAATAATAAATTTCCCCCATGAACAAAGGATAATCTTCTGCTCCGCCGCCCACCTATCTTGCTCTTAAGCCCCCATCACACTTATTCCGAATCAAGCAGAATTGGCCTGAATGAAAGGACTATTGTTCGACCACCAGTCGGTCATTTAAATATACTTCGAACACCGTTCGAAAATACCCCTCGAATGTTTTGAACATGACCAAAACCTTCGGGACGGCCAAAAGAAATGACAAAAATATTTTGAATGGACTCAGAATGCAGTCAGAATATTAAGAATGCGCCTAGAATGTCCAAGAATGTAGCACGAATTGTTAATCTGACTCCATTGCGGTTCATTTTGACTAGTGTATGATGATTCACCAGGTCAATTTACTGAATTTTAACCCCAGTTTGGTGAATTCATAAGTTCCTCCCAAAAATTTCTAGATTTTTTAAATATTTTTTTGTTCCAGCTTCTGCTTGATTCCTGCTGATTCCGAATAAGTGTGATGGGGGCTTATTACTAGTTTTGTTTTATAGCACTGGCTTGAATAGATAATAATGCATTTTTTAGTCAAAGGTATATATGGAAACCTAAATTATACATCTACGATTATTTTATTCTGCTTTCATAGCGTCTTAGCGGAGAACAATATTCAAGAACTCCACAATACAACTTTCAGCGGTTTACAACTCTTGCAATTGCTGTAAGTTATTTTTGGCAATGAATGATTATTATTGTCATGTTTTGCTTTAAGTTAAATTTACAAGTATTATCTATGTTCTTGTTGCATTTTATATTTTCCTCTGTAGTTCCCAATCTTACGCATCTCCAACGAAAATAAATATATATAGTAAAATTTGATTAAACAATATACATGAATGGTATGATAGTAATGTCCTAGTAATGCACAATGTCGCAAGCAATGACATTATGCGATGATCAACCAACGTATAATGTCACAGTCAGCGCATAATGTCGTAGCTTGAACTACTATCTCACAAAGTCTTGAGTCTTAGTGCATAGTGTCGCACCGGTATCTCATTCACGATTTGAGTTACAGATAAGATATTAAATACGTGCTCACTCAGTAAATTGTTCAAGTTCCGGCTGTGAACTGAACATTTTACAGATGACTTTGGTGGGGTAGGAGAGGATGCAAGGGGTGGGGGGGGGGGGGGCAGTATTGAATTCATTATGTAAAAGACAATACAATGGTGCATATTTTTAATCTACATGACTTCATGCACTCTCTTGCAAAGTAAGGCTGCGTTTATCCGACCTCAAGCCAGAATCGTGATTTGAATCATGATTGGAATCATGATTCAAATCACAAACATGAATCACAATTACTACAGAATCAGGGTTTAGACGACCTTCGTTCCAACGCTGTTTCTCCTCGGATTCGGACCGATCCAGTGCGCATCACAGTGCGCAGTTTGACCCAGGAAGTATAGGTCAACGTTGGACACTTAATTGGAGGTCGGCGACGTACATGTGATGTGACAACGTGGGGCGCGCGCCTTGGCAAGAACCGGAAATAGCTCGACACAATGACGTCATATAATCATGATTCAAATCACGATATCGTTTATCCGAACATTTTCGTACGTGATTCTGCAGAAACGTCTTTCCAAACGCCCTTTTTTTCGTAGTTCATGTTTGTGATTCTAATCATGATTATATTCAATTTCGACTAAACGCAATCGTGATTCTGCAGAATCGTGATTTGAATCATGATTGGAATCATGATTATAGGGTAAAAAAGTGGCGGATAAACGCACCCTAAGTTAAATCGGAATCCAGCCTTGGCCATAAAATGTTGTGTTGGGAAGGAGAAAAATAAATTGAACAGAATGGTGAAAGTTTGAAAGAAATCGGACAAGCAATAAGAAAGTTATAGCTGCTTTAAAATTGAGATCACTAATACTATGTAGATATCAAATTGGCAACTGGGTAAGTAAATTATGACAAGGGGCAAGGACAACTTTCCCATAGGCCATGTACTTCATTATCAGGGATTTGTGGTTTTCTCCTAAGTACCCATTCCCCTGGGGCAGTAATCTAAATATAACCCTGGTAGTATATTGTTTTATGTCCTCATGAAAGAAAAATATTATTTGAAATAAAACTTTTGGGAAAAATGACATTTTAGCCATAATATGTATTGGAGTACATGAAAGAGTAGTCCTTGCCTTACATCACTATGACATCCCATATGCGGCCAATTTGAAGTCTCCATGGGTATAGTGATTACCAATATTTACAACTTTTAAAAATTCATAACTTTCTTGTTGTTTGTCCAATATTGTTCAAACTTTTACCTATCAACTTGTCTGATTTTTGTTTTCCTTATAAAAACAAGTTTTTATTTGGGTTGGATTCCCCTTTAAGTTACCTGTACAGCAATACGCGGGGATGGAGGGTGATTTTTATTGCGTTTCATTAGTCCACACAATACATTTTGTTTAAAGTCCAACCCATCCTCCTGAAATGATTTCGATACCACCCTCCCCACCTCCTATGTATCTTTGGTAAGGCATTTATTGTCATCACCAGGTCCCTCGGAGAGGGACTTAAGTCGTCCGTCCTCGGGTTGCTTGCTTGCAATAATTCATCTCTTGATAGCAATCAGGTAGAAATTATCACGATCAATCGTACTATTATGATCATATCACAAAGTAATTTGTAGGTATATGTTCCCAGTTTCTGTCACCTTGTCTCCTTTATTTATTTCTATTTTTATTTTCTTCTTTAAAAAAGTATCAGAATGGGGAGGGATCACCCGGTACCCCCCCCCCCCCCCCTCATTGCCAGACCAAATGGTTTATCTTACAGGTTAAAATGCATTGCTGTTATGGCCAAAGTAGGATATATTCTTATCCATTCAATGCTCTGTCATCAACATTTGGTAAAATTATCATTCTTATTAAATTTTGATTTTCCGGCAATAATGTGAAACAAATAAAAATATAATTTCATGCGTGTGTATCTGTGTATTTTAGTATTTCTAAACATGTTTAACCTTTGTTTCTTTTCTAGAAATCTTCGACAAAACAGGATAATCTCTGTCGAAAATGATTCGTTTGCTGACTTGAAGAGTATTTTGTTTTTGTAAGTATAGAAGCCTGGATATTTCAGGAGGTGTGTGGGGGGGGGGGGCGTAAGTCAAGAAAAAATTGACTTTTGATGATGTTTGGTATATGAATGGTCCACATTGTAATCAGTATAGTATTGGGAGTGTAGCTTCATTTGAAACGTATGTTGCGATCTTAATAAGCAAAACGTACATATCTATACATCCAACGTAATGTATAAAGTTGATGCACGTGGGTCATAGCGTTTCCGATAAAACAACTTGTGTATCTCGTTGCGAGCGCGAAGCACGAGCTAAAAACTTCTCACATTAAGACCTAAAAACAATTGTGCACTTTTTCTTAATAATGACAAAAAGAGGTCTCTTCCTAAATAAACGAGTCGTTGGGTTGAAGACTTGTTGATATTCTGATCCGATACGTGACCCTTTTTAACTGTTTAGAGAAATATTGTATATTCTTACCTTAAAATTTACATCCTAAGTACCTTTTTGTGACCATGAACATGATGAAAAAAATAGCACGGGTAAAACTCTGCATTTAATCTTGCACTTTCTAAATACTCAATTTTGAAAAGGAGGACCTTTAAGAACTGGGTTACACGCTCTGAATACGGGCCTGTAAAGTGGGGTGTGTCCCTTTCCAACGGAGCTTTGAGAGAGTGTTGTCTTGTCTACATGCATCCCCTTCCCCCTTCCCCATCCCCTTTTTCTGACCGAGATGAAAGTCTCAAGAAATTGTCATGAATTCTTTAAGTTCTATATTCGTGTTTTTTTATTATTTAAGGGAATTAGCTAATAACAGCTTAGTCCGTGTGCAACCTGGCGCCTTTACCGGTTTGATAAATCTCAGAAGCCTGTAAGTAATTAAACTCATGTTTTATTTGTTATAGTAAACAATTTTAACATTGTACTAGTTCCTTTGAATCAACAGCTCAAAATCTCGATTTCATTAATATGGACATTTCTTCCGTTTTCAGATACTATCAAAATCTTTATTCAAGTTTAACCACTTTCTTTCAATACCAGTTATTTGATCAATTACACACGAATATTCCCAAATCTGTTTTGGTTTATAACATCGTAGTGAAATGTATTAGTATGTTCCTTAACGATTTAATGGATACCAATAAAGTATATTTTTATATTTAATTTGTATAAAAATTTCCGGTAATGTAGGTTGAGGGGGAAACATTTGAAAAGGAGATCTAAAAAAACTTGAAAATGCAAGTGAGATTACTGTCTTCCAAGCCATGGACTTTTATTGTAAATCCCATCTTTATTTCATTCTATGTAATTTTCTTCTTGGCACTTTGTTATATCAAATTATAAATTGCTTTGAAAAATACACATGAAGGTCGTATTTTGTTCAACGAGCGGGCCTAGCGACTGAGAGACTCGGGATAGAAATAGGAAAAATGAAATTGAGAATGTCACGTTGTGGTATTCTTAATGAAATTTCATTTTAAAAAGTGAGATTTTGTCTATTGGATTTTTTTTCATTTGTGTTTTGTTCTATGGGGAGGAACCCCCCCCCCCCCCCGTGAAATCAAAATGAAAATTATGTTTATCTATGATTCAACAATGCGGCAATGTTTTACGTACACACTAAGAAATAAAGGTTCCAAATTGAACGCCGAAAGGTTGATGCAAAATCAGCACCTTATGGGTTCAAAAATTGAACCCCTGATTTGGGGTTCAAAAATTGAACCCTGCGGTTGGGGTTCATTTTTTGCACCCTGCGGGTTCAAAACTGCACCCCTAAATTTTAAATTGAACCCCTAGGGTGCAGTTTTGAACCCACAGGGTACAAAAATGAACCCCAACCGCAGGGTTCAATTTTTGAACCCATAGGGTGCTGATTTTGCATCAACCTTTCGGCGTTCAATTTTGAACCTTTATTTCTTAGTGTGTATATTGTAACTATGTAGCGTTCTATCGGTCGTAACTATGACATAAGCAACATGCGTTAAGATTTTCGATATCTTGTGAAAGTGGAGGTCTTCGATCACACCCCCCCCCCCCTCCTCGGTCTATGATGCAATAAACTACCCCAACCTAGTTACGGTTAATTTAGAACTGAACACCACCTTGAATATTATCAACTCGATTCTGTTTATAAATTTAAGATTCAAAATTGAGATCATGAGAACGCAGTCTTTTACCTGAGTTTGTCATGTTTATAGCACAAATAAGCTAGCAATATTCGCATCCACTGGATTACAGGTTGATGTTTGATTTTCAGCACGAGAATACACTGTCTCCGAAACAGAAAATACATTTTCAATCCCAACGACAATATATTAGGGCGCCAGTACTATGTACATACCACCACCTCCATATGATTTACTACATTTTTTTTTGTAATCTTGTTTTTAATCTTTAGGGGACAGGCCCTTTTCAGAGGAATCATATGTAATTTAATTGTCATAATTAGGTGCGTTATCGAAATTGATTAACAATATAAAGTGACTAAGGGCGTTTAATTGACAATTATGCTACAGCTAAAGAATGAAATAGATGCTAAACTCGATAGTATGTAGATCGCAAAGATCAAAATCACACAAAATTAAAAAATGCAGTAACATCAGTAGCGTATCTAGCATCAACTAGGGCCCATGCACAAGCATAATTTCGTCACTATTGTCCCGACTCCCGAGACCATTAGGCCCATAAAATGCTTTTTAGGACATATAGGATCTGATGCTGGATATGTGTGCCTGAACATAAACAACGTCCTTCTTCTTTTAAATTTTCTCTACAGGCTTTGGTGTCCAATTCAATTCAATTCAATTCATTGTTCGATTGTCCTTAAAGTATTATAGCATTATCAATTAATCTTTAATATCAATGTCGTTGACAGGGGTCTCTCAGAGAACAAAATTCGTCGGATCGAACAGGGTTTCTTTTATGGTATGGAGAGTTTACAATTTCTGTAAGTGTTTTACTCCAACTTTTTTCCCTTTTACTTTTCCTGTCGACCAATTTTCTTTTCCCGGTATAGTATCAACAAGTTAATGAATGTTCCGAGCAAATGCAATGATACAATAGTAGTTTTTAATTTAGAATTGAGTTGTTTTATGAGAAAATTTTAGGGACACGAAAAAAAAAGGATTCTAAAGAAAAACTACATAATTGACTAATTGATGAAATTAATGTTATATATTCAATTTGTATCTTTTTCGCAAATTATTGATAAGTCTAATTTCCATTTTTTTTCTTTTTACATACGGAAGTAGGACATCAATCTTGCTCCTTGTCAAACATTCAATATGAAATATTTTTTTGAGCTATTGATGACAAAACCCATTCATAATATATTTTTTTTCCAGTTGAGATATTATAGACGTTACTATGCATCACATCCCACAAATAGAACAAAGACTGATGCTTCTCTACGTTTGACGATGTTCATTACTGTTGTCTATACATACTAATTTTGAACAACAATTTTAAGATATTAGAAAAATAATGAATCATTATTGAAAATTTAGATTTTCTTTTTATGTAGTATTATTAGTAATATGTATTCCAGCGAGTTATATTACAAATCATCCTTTATTGTTTTATTGTCATCACATTCAGGTATATGGAATCAAACAACATTAGCGAGATCGAGGTCGGCTCGTTTTCTGAACTAAGGAATCTTCAACTATTGTAATTTTTCAATTTATTAACGATTTCCAGAATAAAAGTATGTTATACCATTAATCTAAGAATGTTTTAATCTAATGCATAATTTCATTCAAATCGTTGGCTATCAAATTCGTTAATATCCAAAATGTAAACGAATCATTACTAGATGAATGATTACCCAAACAAGGAAACATTAAAGTGCATCTAGCAGACCACAGTTCTCTTGTATATATAAACAAAGTTTTTTTTTAATGGAGGTAAACCGTAGAGTAATGTTTGTTTAAAGACAAAATAAATTCACAAATGACTGTGATAGAAACTGAATGAATTATCTTACGTAAAATAACTATACCTCACAATCATCTGTATTTATGCAATATAATAATTAAGTAGTATAAAGTAATATTTCGAATATCAACGTCATTTGAAACAAATGTATAATACCTCTCAACTGATAATGCGCCTTAATTGTGCGTATTGTGTGCTTCTTTTCAGAAATTTGTCGTCTAATTCCATTCAGCACTTGCAACGCGGGATGTTTGCTGGTCTCTTCTCTCTTTCATATCTGTAAGTACAAATGAATTAAATCGACGTTTCTAAGGCAGCATGGAAACACCAATTACATGCAATACTTTCAGTCTCTCCCATACTTGAGAGACGTTTTTCAACATCCAACTACGAGAAGTGTGCTTGCTCGCACGCTTCGCTTGCTCCCATATTGATATGAATGGTCAGCCCAACTCCAATTCAGTATAGTTTATACCACACCAAAACAATTCAAACATCACTAAAAAAAAAAAAATCGCATATGCCTTAAATACCATTACCTACTATGATATATTACATGTAAGTACACGTTTTATGTACCCCATATAGGAAGGACGTTCAGTGCCCCCCCCCCCAAAAAAAAAAATAATAATAATAATAGTAATTATTATGATGATAAATAAAAAAAAGAATGAATGAATGAAAGAATGAATTAGGATTAACAATAAAAGAAATTAATAAATAGAATTAAAAATATGATAATTTTCTTCTAAATATATTACTTACCCCCCCCCCCCAGCTAAGGAGGAATTCACGGCAATGCGTTGGGACAGGCCTATCCGAATACCGAATAATGTTTGTTGTATGCCCTTCTTCCGAATTCCTTTATCCTTGATATCCATAAATTCATTTTTTTCGGTATTATTTCATTTTCGTCTTGCCCCCCCCCCCCCTCCTGATTGCTTGCAAATCACTCAATGTGAAAAGCGCTGATGCTTTTTTTAAGCCTGGAACACTGTGATTGATCCGTTGAGATTACATTTAAAAAAAAATTGTAATAGTATTTTATATGATTATTCCAACCTATGAAATTTGGAAAAGCGGCGTAAACGCTGAAATTGAAATTTTGGTCTATTTCGAGCCTCCCTGTAGGAATACCATTTTATTATGTTTTATTTTAATTTTTCCTGATTTTTACTTCTAACTGGTTTTATGCTCAAGTTGACAGTGTGTGTGTGTGTTTGTGCGTTTTTTGGTTTTGATGTATACAATATACAATAACAGTTTTAGGAGGCTGCACCCTAGAAGCTCCGCTTTTTCTTAGCAGACTCTTCCGTTTCTAACATGCTAATATTGATACTCGTAACTGTAATTTTTGTACGTCGAAATTTGATATGTTTCATTGCCTAAATATCTGAATTATTGTACGAAAAAAAATATTTGAAATGGAAATAAATGAAATGAAAAAAATAAAGTGAAAATGAAAATTAAATTCCAATTCGAAATGACGTCATCTTTGGTTGCGACTTTAAGCCGATTAATACTTTTCTCGACCACAAGGCTTGCAACAAATTAAAAATATACATTCTGCATCCCTAGCGTTATGCGAATTTAAGATAACAAGGGTCCTTTCTTGGAAGTTTCTTATTAATTGAAAAAATATATATTTTTTTATATGCCGTTGTATTTCCTTTTTATTATTTTCCTTTAATTTCCGTCGCAATTTCCTTTTACGACATGTGGGTTTCTTCTTTCCCCTTTTTCAGTGATTTGATAAACAACCACATCCAATCCATTGATGGCTTTACGTTTGAACATATGGCGTCTCTTCAGTTTATGTAAGTAATGTTACCCCGCCATTTATTTTTTCCATTGGATATAGTGTGTTTGGTAATAGCAGTAGTAGTAGTCGCCTTGAATGTAGTAGTAGTAGTAGTAGTTGCTGTAGTTGTAGTAGTAGTATAGGAAACCAAAACCCAAGAAGAGAAGTAATCTTATTGGAAAGAGTAAAATTAGAGAAACAATTAAACAAAAGTTTCATCAAAATTGGTTATGAAATAAGCAAGTTATGGAAGTTTAAAAACTTTTGTTGTACTTTCTACGAGGATCCTCAAATAGGCAAACATGCTTCAAAATTGCTGATTTTGTAGACAACTCTCACCTTGTTTTGTACACACATTTTCCTCATTATGCTTCAAATTGAATCTTGCCTCCTGCTGAGCACAGCATATGTCATGGGAAAATATGATTTACACCACATATGTCAATGTCAGACAATTTGTGTATAAACCGAATAAAGAGTTGTCCACAAAATCTGCCATTTTAAAACACGTTTGCCTATTTGACGATCCCCATAGAAAGTACATCTATACTTTTTAAACATCCATAACTTGATGAAACTTTTTTTAACTGTTCCGCTTATTTTACTCTTTTTGATAAGATTCCTTATGTTCTTGGGTTTCGGTTTCCTTTAAATGTAGTAGTAGTAGTAGTAGTAGAAATGATAGAAGTAGTAGTTGTAGTAATAGTAGTAGTAGTAGTAGTAGCAGAAGTAGAAGTAGTAGTAGTGATGGTAGTAGCCGTAATATAAAAGTAAGAGTAGCAGTATAGTAGTAATAATACTAGTAATACATGTAGCAGTAGTATAAAGCTAAGAGTAGCAGTAGTATGTAGTAGAGGTAGAGATAGTAGTATCGACAGTAGCAGAAGTGTAGTAGTAGTAGTATCATGAGTAGTAGAAATAGTAGTAGTAGTAGTATTAGAAATAGTAGTAGTATTAGTTGTAGTAGTATCAGAAGAAGTAGTAGTAGTATCAGAAGTAGAAGAAACAGAAGTAGTAGTAGAAGTAGTAGTAGTAGTAGTAGTAGTAGTATCAGAAATATGAGTAGTAGTAGTAGTAGTTATAGTAGAAGTAGTAGTGGAAGTAGTAATAGTAGTAGTAGTAGTAGTAGTAGTAGTAGTAGTAGTAGTAGAAGTAATAGTAGTAGAAGTAGTAGAAGTAGTAGTAGTAGTAGTAGTATTAGTAGTAGCAGTAATATATAAAAAAAAAAATATGTAGTAGTAGTTGTAGTGGTGATTATATAGTCATACATGTAGCATAAGTATAAAGCTAAGAGTAGAAGTAGTATGTAATAGAGGTAATGATAGTTGCATTAACAGTAGTATGAGTATAGTAGTAGTATCAAAAGTAGTAGAAATAGTAGTAGAAGTATAGTAGTAGTAATAGTAGTAGTAATAGTAGTAGTAGTAGTAGGCCTAATATTAGTATCAGAAGTAGTAGGAACAGTAGTAGTAGTAGTAGTATTAGTAGAAGTAGTATCAGAAGTAGTAGAAACAATAGTAGTAGAAGAAGTAGTAGTAGTAGTAGTAGTAGTAGTAGTAGTAGTAGTAGTAGTAGTAGTAGTAGTTGTTGTTGTAGTAGTATATTTTGTTGTTGTTGTGGTAGTGGAAGTAAATTCATGATTGTCTATCAGCTAATGAACCTCATTTTTTTGTATTGGCTTTTTTTAAATCAGATTCTTCCTTGGTACTGAACTTGGAGCCGTTAGCCCTCATGCACTGACTGGTCTAACATCATTGGAGAAAATGTAAGGAAGCACATATTACACCATTCAGTGATTTATTTACCATTCAGTGTATTTACATATATTCATGAGCTCACGCTTCGAGACTATGGGTCTAATTTTGTACACTATATTTTATTTCGTGATCCAACAAAAAATCACTTTATTCACTGTTTAACCAATTATGTAAGCACCTCTGTTCCTATACTTCACACCCGTAGCTGCGCCACGTACCCAAAATATTCCATTAATCTGCAGTAAAATAGATATAACGAACGACTGGAGAAGTAAGTGTGGCAGCTAGATTCAATGTTTAAAACAGCCCCGCTCGCGAGAAGCTACGTCTAGTATGGTAGTGACATGGATCTCAATCCGAAATGCCACAGGTTCGAGGCACTTGTTCTACGTGTCTAGATCCCCCTGACCACCCCCTTAATAGTTGGTGACATTGTTTTGTCATGGAAAAGGCTACTTTTGGATATGATAGCAATATTTATTTAATTTAGCTTATTAGACTATCGTACCAGTGGTTTTTAATAGTCGCTTGTGTCTCGATGGCAAAATTGCTGGTGAAAAAGAAATTCGAAGCCAGCATCGTGACCTAACAAAGGGGGGATAAACCTTTCAAACTTTATTTCTATCAGTATAGATACTAACCGTGATATAAGTGTAGAAGGTGCATATGGTATTAATACCTGTAGTGTGGATCACTCTAAGCCTTTTCTTGTTCATATTTTACCTGGAACTAATTGTTGCCCAACTAACTGATACACATACTCAATCCAACCCGAAGATTTTAAGAGTTCACCTTTATTTTGATTTTACTCAGGTCTACATCTGACAATCGTCTATGTTGTCTTCTAGAAGATAATGCTGATTTCACCTGCGCAAGGACATCACAGACCAGTCCTTTGGACACCTGTAGCAGGTTATATCCAAACTTGGCCTTGAGGATTGCAGGATGGGTCATGGGTTTGCTGGCTCTAGGTGGCAACGGCGCTGTTCTCTTTATTCGACTTAGGGATAGGAAAAAGAAGGTTTCCAGAGTTCAGAATACATTTATAGCTAGCTTAGCAATGGCAGATATTCTGATGGGACTATACATGATTATTATCACCTCTGCCGATGTTTACTATGGAAATGAGTTTTATCTCAGCGCCCCTCAGTGGCGAGGATCCCAGCTGTGTCGGTTTGCTGGTTTCCTTGGCTTTCTGTCCAGTGAGGCTTCGATCTTGACCCTGACCTTGATAACCGTTGATAGGTTCATTTGCATCATGTTTCCTTTTAGGCCAGATCTGAAGATTGAGCGCAATAGTTCATTGATTCTTGTCGGTGCTGTCTGGGTTTTCACTATAATGTTAAGTCTGAGTCTGGTAATCATTACATCATACAGACCGGATGTGTATGGCCTCTCCGACGTTTGCCTTGGCCTCCCTCTTCATGTCGAAGCTGC
Organism: Lytechinus pictus; assembly: GCF_037042905.1. NCBI lineage: Eukaryota > Metazoa > Echinodermata > Echinoidea > Temnopleuroida > Toxopneustidae > Lytechinus > Lytechinus pictus. The sequence continues at coordinate 7,553,568 of NC_087253.1, forward strand.
AGACACAGGGGTATTGGAGATCACAGGAAATTTCTTTTTTGAGTATCAGGTAAATTTCGTGGTCACAGACAACAGTTCCAGGCCCCCATGGCTATTTTCCCTTATAATTTTCATTGGTTTCAACCTTGTTTCATTCACCTTTATCTTGATCTGTTACATTATGATCTTCGTCAAGTCCTCACGATCTTCAGCGAAAGTTCGGAAAAACAGCTCCAGTAAGCAAGAGACCAGAGTGGCTGTTCGTATGGCGATGATCGTTGCTACTGACCTCGTCTGTTGGATGCCAGTCATCATCATGGGAATCCTTTCTCAGACCGGTAGCGTCACCCTTGACCCTTCTCTCTATGCCTGGACAGTGATTCTCATCGTCCCTATCAATTCAACAATAAACCCTTTCTTATATACCTTTATGGTTCACGTCGATGACCTCATAAAGAAACGAAGGAATCAGAAATATGAAACCTAAATAAAGATGTCAACTAATATTCTATTACACTCAAAGGCTAAAGATCCAGCGTTGCCTGAGTTTGCTATAGTCATGTATATAAGTTCAAACTACATTTGAAAGATTTTCAGATTCATAGGGACTAGTAATTATACTCTTTGCATGGCGATTCCAAAGATTCAGTGAAAAAGTTGTAATTGACGACGATACAGGTGTTCCAGCCCTTACATTGTTGAATTGATTTTTTTTTTAATATGAATTTAGTACATAAATTTTGTTTTCTAGTGTAAAGTTCGAGATGAAAGTAATTGATTTGCCGAGATTTATATGTCCTAAACATAAAAAATGAGTACAGTAGAATTGTGGTTCTACATAAGGGGTCTTGGATATTAATTCAAAGGAGTACAAACTGCACAATGAATGTAGCTGAGTAAAATGTTCATAAATATAACATAGCTCAATTAATACAGAGAACATTCTACGGCATTTATTTCTGAATAATACAGTTAAAAATTGTTGAGTTCTATTTGGAAAATCGTCCTTATTTATTACCTGAATATGATCGGGACTAAATAACAATCAAGTTGTCCCCTTCTTTCACAATGAATGCATAATTTCCACCCTATTTACACTTCATATCCCGCCTAAATTATGAGAAAAGGTAAAAAATTACGGCAGTGTAAGTTTGTATATACACTGTAAAAACGCTTTTTAAAATGCTAAGCATGTTGTTTAAGCCTGTCACTCTAACAACTACTGTTTTGATTAAAAAAAATATATATATATGTATGTATATAGATAATTACAAGTACATTTCCTGTATTTGTTTAACATTAGACTCTTTGCAACACTTATCTAACATCTACCACCCTCTCTCCGGGATGTTCTTGTTTTTATTCATTTTTTGTTATTTTTTTTCACCTTAGGACTTATCTAAAAATTCCAAAAGATATGTATTTTTTATGACAATTTTGCGTGTGTGTATGGGGGGGGGGGAGCTCTTAAAAAAAAAAAAAAAGTCGCACACGTTAAAAGATTTGACATTGGATCCGCGCCAAGGGTATCGAAATGATTCAGATGAAAATTATAATAGTCCTAACATTTTAACAAATTTCATCATGTTTCAAAGGCGGTCTTCTCGTACTTACGAGGAAACCGAAACTGAGAGAGCTGTCGATTACCTATAACATTTTGTATATGTACATGTATCGTATTTATGTATTTCGATGTTCAATGTTTGTAACCGCTGAGACATAGTTTTGCTATAGAGAAAGTAGTTATTGTTATTATCATAACTTGACCCCCCAACAGTTGTAGCTCAAACAGAAGTTTTATATGTCTCGACCATTTTATGCTATAAATGATAGACATTGATATTTTAGACAATCTTTCTTTATGTAAGATACCAGGCGCTAAATAATTTTATAAAATTATTTCTTCAAATGTTATCACTTAGACATGTGGAAAGGAGGCATTACCTACATGTACGTTACACCATATGAAAGAGGAGACTCTAAGCTTTACAATTATAGGTCATGTATTGAAACATGTAATACAGATTGCGCAAAATCAATACATATTTTCTTTCTTAGGCCTATATCTTTATTAAAGACTGAAGGTTGCAAGTGCTGATGTGTATAAATCATTATCGTGACTCAGTATTGTTCAAATTGAAAAGGGTGATCTATTGATAGTGATTCAGTACAGAGCTGACACCCCATGCTCAAGAACCTGTCGAATATATTTACAGAACTCTGTTATTATGTCGTTTTCCGTAAGATTGTGCTTTCCTGTTCCCTATTTTTGTTCAAAATAAATAAAGAGTCTCATTTCATATTGTTTTGTATTATACGTGCAAGATCTTTAACTTTAGCTTCTTAAACAATATCACTGACAGGTTCGAAGTCGTATGTTTTAAAGAATCCTTTGCAGTCTACATTGTTTTTCAAATTGATATACCGGTAACGCGGTCGGCAGTTTGTTACTTCTAATCGCCGTTTTTCAAGGGTGGTGCCACGAGTCGGGTTGGGGCTGGAACCAGACCGCCTTATATGATTTTAAAGAGGTGAAAAGGCAGGAAATGCGGAACGGGGAAGGAGAAATAGAAGAGAGAAAAATAAGGAGTATTTCTAAAAATCTTGGCTCTGCAATTCTACAACTGCTTTGTACTTTCTTTAAAAAAATGAAGAAAAAAAATGTCACCTTTAAGTCGTGTTGGTCGTCTTGTTCCCCCATTTTTTTTTCTTTCTGACGGTGCCCCTTGCTTCCATCAGTATATAGTTTCATTTTCCTTTAAAATCTCATTGTTGATGCTTTCTATACAACTGAAAAAAGGTGTGATATGCACTGTATCATTAACACTTAGATATGTATTGTTCATGAGGTAGAGTATGGTTTTTCTCAATTAATATTACATGCACGTTTACTACTAACTCAAATGGTATGATCTTCTAAGACGTTTATTCCACCGTGCCAATATGTTTACTATTATTATAATTTTTTTTTACTACCGACCTATATTGTATAGTCCTGTTACAAATCCAGGGTCCCCTCACACAAAGGTTAGCGATTTATCGTACTGTATGCCTGATTTCCACGATTTATTGTACATTGTAGCAAATGCAGTAAATCGTAGAAAAAAAATAGATAATTGCTAAGCTTTGTGTTACAGGTCCCAGCAGACAGTCAATTGTGTTATAACGATGTCATGTATGATTTACTCTATAGTTTGATAAGTCTCTAATGAATTTGGTTTGATAAACATTTAATTTTCTTAGAGGTTGATTAAATGGTTGTTTCAAATGTTAAAGTGACATAAATATTTTTATTGATCGTTGACATGGTTGATATATTTAAGATTACTTTTCCTTTTTCGTTTTGCTTTTCAAAATCGTTTGACTTTGTTCATTTGGCTGAGTGAATGTACATGTGGTATTATGTGGAATATGCATTTGGTTTACTGGTACACAGTTGGTTATCCCTGGCTTGGTCCATGTAAAGTTTTGTATAGATTTAATTAACTGATATGCAATATATTGATTGTATTGTGTCATTAAATAGTACTGATTGAGTAAATTTTTTTTTGAATAGAATGGTTGAATGAGGATCGGATGGCTTCAGATAGTACTTTATCGAGACTTCAGACGACCCAAACGCTCTGTATGTGGCACATCCAGGGGAGGTACATCCTGCCCGTGCCTTAACCCCCCCCTCCCTCTCTCTCTCTCCTTTTGAGACCCCCCCCCAAAAAAAAAAAAAAAAAAAAAAAAAAAAAAAAAAAACATTCTACGGCATTTATTTCTGAATAATACAGTTTGAAATTGTTGAGTTCTATTTGGAAAATCGTCTTTATTTATTACCTGAATATGATCGGGATTAAATAACAATCAAGTTGTCCCCTTCTTTCACAATGAATACATAATTTCCACCCTATTTACACTTCATATCCCGCCTAAATTATGAGAAAAGGTAAAAAATGACGGCAGTGTAAGTTTGTATATACACTGTAAAAACGCTGTTTAAAATGCTAAGCATGTTGTTGTTTAAGCCTGTCACTCTAACAACTACTGTTTTGATTAAAAAAAAACTGTTTAAACTTTTTGAACAAGTTGTTTGAAAAGCTTAAACAATTACAACAAGAGTTTAAACAACTTGTTGTTAGAGTGACAGGCTTAAACAACGTGCTATGTATATATATATATATATATATATATATATATATATATATATATGTATGTATATAGATAATTACAAGTACATTTCCTGTATTTGTTTAACATTAGACTCTTTGCAACACTTATCTAACATCTACCACCCTCTCTCCGGGATGTTCTTGTTTTTATTCATTTTTTTGTTTTTTTTTTCACCTTAGGACTTAACTAAAAATTCCAAAAGATATGTATTTTTTATGAAAATTTTTGCGTGTGTGTGTGGGGGGGGGGAGCTTATTTTTTTGAAAAAAAAATCGCACACGTTAAAAGATTTGACATTGGATCCGCGCCAAGGGTATCGAAATGATTCAGATGAAAATTATAATAGTCCTAACATTTTAACCAATTTCATCATGTTTCGAAGGCGGTCTTCTCGTACTTACGAGGAAACCGAAACTGAGAGAGCTGTCGATTACCTATAACATTTTGTATATGTACATGTATCGTATTTATGTATTTCGATGTTCAATGTTTGTAACCGCTGAGACATAGTTTTGCTATAGAGAAAGTAGTTATTGTTATTATCATAACTTGACCCCCCAACAGTTGTAGCTCAAACAGAAGTTTTATATGTCTCGACCATTTTATGCTATAAATGAAAGACATTGATATTTTAGACAATCTTTCTTTATGTAAGATACCAGGCGCTAAATGATTTTATAAAATTATTTCTTCAAATGTTATCACTTAGACATGTGGAAAGGAGGGATTACCTACATGTACGTTACACCAGATGAAAGAGGAGAATCTAAGCTTTACAATTACAGGTCATGTATTGAAACATGTAATACAGATTGCGCAAAATCAATACATATTTTCTTTCTTAGGCCTATATCTTTATTAAAGACTGAAGGTTGCAAGTGCTGATGTGTATAAATCATTATCGTGACTCAGTATTGTTCAAATTGAAAAGGGTGATCTATTGATAGTGATTCAGTACAGAGCTGACACCCCATGCTCAAGAACCTGTCGAATATATTTACAAAACTTTGTTATTATGTCGTTTTCCGTAAGATTGTGCTTTCCTGTTCCCTATTTTTGTTCAAAATAAATAAAGAGTCTCATTTCATATTGTTTTGTATTATACGTGCAAGATCCTTAATTTTAGCTTCTTAAACAATATCACTGACAGGTTCGAAGTCGTTTGTTTTAAAGAATCCTTTGCAGTTTACATTGTTTTTCAAATTGATATACCGGTAACGCGGTCGGCAGTTTGTTACTTCTAATCGCCGTTTTTCAAGGGTGGTGCCACGAGTCGGGTTGGGGCTGGAACCAGACCGCCTTATATGATTTTAAAGAGGTGAAAAGGCAGGAAATGCGGAACGGGGAAGGAGAAATAGAAGAGAGAAAAATAAGGAGTATTTCTAAAAATCTTGGCTCTACAATTCTACAACTGCTTTGTACTTTATTTAAAAAAATGAAGAAGAAAAATGTCACCTTTAAGTCGTGTTGGTCGTCTTGTTCCCCCATTTTTTTTCTTTCTGACGGTGCCCCTTGCTTCCATCAGTATATAGTTTCATTTTCCTTTAAAATCTCATTGTTGATGCTTTCTGTACAACTGAAAAAAGGTGTGATATGCACTGTATCATTAACACTTAGATATGTATTGTTCATGAGGTAGAGTATGGTTTTTCTCAATTAATATTACATGCACGTTTACTACTAACTCAAATGGTATGATCTTCTAAGACGTTTATTCCACCGTGCCAATATGTTTACTATTGTTATAATTTTGTTTTACTACCGACCTATATTGTATAGTCCTGTTACAAATCCAGGGTCCCCTTCACACAAAGGTTAGCGATTTATCGTACTGTATGCCTGATTTCCACGATTTATTGTACATTGTAGCAAATGCAGTAAATCGTAGAAAAAAAAATAGATAATTGCTAAGCTTTGTGTTACAGGTCCCAGCAGACAGTCAATTGTGTTATAACGATGTCATGTGTGATTTACTCTATAGTTTGATAAGTCTCTAATGAATTTGGTTTGATAAACATTTAATTTTCATAAAGGTTGATTAAATGGTTGTTTCAAATGTTAAAGTGACATAAATATTTTTATTGATCGTTGACATGGTTGATATATTTAAGATTACTTTTCCTTTTTCGTTTTGCTTTTCAAAATCGTTTGACTTTGTTCATTTGGCTGAGTGAATGTACATGTGGTATTATGTGGAATATGCATTTGGTATACTGGTACACAGTTGGTTATCCCTGGCTTGGTCCATATAAAGTTTTGTATAGATTTAATTGACTGATATGCAATATATTGATTGTATTGTGTCATTAAATAGTACTGATTGAGTAAAAAAAAATGTTTACATGAATTTTGAATAGAATGGTTGAATGAGGATCGGATGGCTTCAGATAGTACTTTCTCGAGACTTCAGAAGACCCAAACGCTCTGTATGTGGCACATCCAGGGGAGGTACATCCTGCCCGTGCCTTAACCCCCCCCCCCCCCCTCTCTCTCTCTCTCTCCTTTTGAGACCCCCCCCCCCCCCAAAAAAAAAAAAAAAAAAAAAAAAAAAAAAAAAAAAAAAAAAGTGAAAATGTATTACATACTGAAGTGAAGACCTACCTTTTCAAGACCCCAAATATATCGTCGCTTTGTTCTGGAAAAAAAATGCCCTTTACACACACCCACACCCCAATGTATGTAGATATATATATATATATTTTACATATATATGTACATGTATATATATTTATAAATATATGGGAGTGCCAATGTAAGTTTGAAAAGAAAAAAGAAAAAGTTTTACCAGAAAACGAAGGTCATTTGGGTACATTTTTCAATTTGTACACATATTCCAGAATACCTGGTGTAGACGGGTCAATATATGGTTTGACCCGGAACAAATTGCAACAAATGATTTTTCAACGGTATTTTGTACTATTTGACCTCAGGAATAACATACTAAAAATCTACCAAAATCCGCATCCGGGAAAGTGGTTATTTTCAAGATGGCGTCCAAGATGGCCGTCATTCAATAAAAATGGATATGACCCACTCATTATTCACCCTAGAATCCTATTTGGATACATATTCCATGGTCCAATGGGTAAAATAATTTATTTATACAAGTTAGAGTGCATATTAGCACTCCAGGCTACCAGGAAAATCCAAGATGGCGCCCAAAATGGCTGCCCTAGTCTAAAAATTCCACAATTCATCTAGTACTTACTTAAGTGGCTTTAATTTGGTTTCCATTCGATTGTTTTAATGATGAAGTAGTACGTCGGGACAAGTTACAAGGACTGCCAGTGGTCTGGTGTGTCGAAAAAACCAAGATGGCTTCCAAAAATTGAGTTTAAAATGGCTGTTAATCCTTAAAATGGACATAGCTCATATCACATCCACCTGAGAGATATGATTTTGGTGTCTAGACCATGTTCAAATAATACATCGGGACAAGTTACAAGGACAGTCAGTGGTCCGGTATGTTAAAAAAATCCAAGATGGCTTCCAAAAATGGAGTAAAAAATGCTGTTGCTACTTAAAAAAACCCAACATAGTTTGTTCAATATCCGGGAATATGATTTGTGTGCCTATACCATTGGTTAAATGGGTCAAATAATAAATTGGGATAGGTTACAAAGACGATTGGTGGTCACGTATGTCCAAAAGTCCACGATGGCTTAAAAAATAGTATTAATTAACCGCGATGGTATTTAAAAATGAACATAGTTCATGTTTTATTCGTCAAGGGCATATGATTTTGTTGCCTATATCATGGTTTCAAAGGAAGAAAATTAGTTACAAGGACAGTAAGTGGTCCAGTATGTCGAAAATCTAAGAAAGCTTCCAAAATCGGAGTCTAAAATGACTGCTGTTACTTTAAGAATGGACATAATTCATTTAAAATCCATCTAGGAGATATGATTTCGGTGTCCACACTATGGTTTCATGAGGAAAATAATACGTTTGGACTGGTTACATTGATATGCAGTTGTCCAGTTTGCCTAAAACACAAGAGGGTTTTTTTAAAAGGAATCTAAAACGACTCATATCATTCAATAGTGGTCAGAGTTCTACAATATTCATCTGCAAGAAATAATGTTGGTGTCCAAATTGTGGTATGAAGGGTCAAATAATACATTCGGACAAGTAACAAGGATGGTTAGTACCCCATTTTGTCAAAGAATCCATGATGGATTCTAAAATTTCATTAAAATGGGTGCTGTTACCAACTCATGAAACGATATGATTACTTGTCCCCATGCATTTAAGTGTAGGCACCAAGATTATTTCTAACAGGTAGATATTTTATGTAACAGTAGTCACTTTAGAACCCATTTTTAAAGCAAACTTGGATTTTAAGGCAAAATGGATAGCTGCATATCATGGTAACCAGTCCCAAAGTATTGTTTGGCCCTTGAAACCCTAGTGTAGACACCAAAACAATATCCCCAAGGTGTATTTATAATGTTCTACATCCACTTTTAAGTAACAGCAGTCATTTAAGACCCCCATTTTTAAAGCCATCTTTGATTTTTGGACATACCTGACACCTGACTGCCCTTTCAACTTTTTTGAAATTGAAATTGAAATTGAAATGGTTTATTAAGAAAACTTCATCGCAGCCGAAGGCTGAATTGCGAAATTCTGTACAAGGTAAAATACAAAATATATACAATAACAGTGACTATAACAAAATGACATGTAAAAGTAATAAAATAAATGTTATATGTTGAAATTTAAGAAAGGAGAAGAGTAGAATAATTTTATACATGGGATAAAAGTAATCTTGGATAGTTGTAACAACAGTATGATTCTGTGGGGATAAAGTCAGTAATTCATAAGCTTGCATGAATGAAATAAGTAACAGAAATTATAAACAAATGGCATTTCTTTAAAGAATTGAATATGAAATATAACTGTGCCGGAATAAGGGGGAAAATGACGATAAGGTTGGTAAAACTGCTTAAAGGGATTTTGTCAATGAGATAGGTGCATTTCACCTGGCTTACAAGGAAATAAGAGATATCATAAATCTAATGATTGATTAAATAATTTCTGGTTGTACATGTATAAACATGGAATTAGCATATTAAACGATTATACCAAGATGGGGAAAAAACAACTATGCCCATTGAAAACAAGCAATGCTAGATGTGGTAAAAGTAATATTGAGCACAAATATGTAAGCTTTATTATCGTTATCATTTTGCTACAAAGAATCGTAACCAGAATTTAAAGTAAACGAAAACATCATAATAATAATAATAATATTATCATATTAGACGATAGCATATTAATATCGTTTTGTTTAAAATCTATTTGCATAATTTGGATATTGTTAACACATTGATTGCTTGTTGAGATGTCGTATCATGTATTAACTGAAAAGGCACGTATTCGATTGATTGTTGAGTAGTCGGACCATGTATGGGACAGCGCTTTTGCGACGGCGTTCTGTTCTACAGCGTATTTCAGTGTACATATTGCTGTGACGTAGTGAACGTTTGTGGACCGCCTCACGAGTTGGAGGTAGCCAGTCGTGAAAGGGGGAGGAATGAAGACTCACGCCCTTTGCTAGTCTCATACATAGTCCTTCTCTCCGCTTATCAAGAGTAGATAGGTTGAGCACTTCTAGTGCATGGTCATAATCTTGGTAAGCAGGCCCAAGCATGAGGCGGAATGCGCGTTTTTGTATCCTCTCAATTTGTTTTCTCTGTGATGCGTCAAGTCCAGAGTGCCAAACTGGTGCACAGTACTCTAATGCTGGACGAACATAGGAGGAATAAATTACCTTCAAATCATCAAGGGGTAGTTTGAATCCCTTGAGGATGCGCAACATATGAAGCCTCATGCTTGCGCGCTTGGTGATCTCATTGACATGATATGTCCATTTCAAATCTTTCTGAATGCAAACTCCAAGTAGTTTCATGAACTGGACTTCAGATAGTTCCTGCCCTTCGAGTTCAACAGTGGGATTTGGTGGACTTGTTCTCATGAAGCTTATGTGCATGACAGCACATTTACTCGGGTTGAGTTTCATGTTGTTATCTTTAGACCACTGCTGAAGCTCATCCGCACTCTTCTGGATGGTGGCAGGGTCGCTCGTTTTCCTGCTTTCTAGTATCGAGAGATCATCTACGTATTTCCAATGTAGATTAGGACTCTGTTGGCATGCATCATTGATCAAGCAGAGGAAAATAAGCGGGCCTAAACGAGTTCCTTGCGGGGCACCAGCTTGTATGTTCTTCCATCCTGAGACTACTGATCTGTACTTAACACACTGTTGCCGGTCTTTCAAGAAGTTGCATATCCATGCAACCAATGCTGGTTGAACATTCATGTCTAAGAGCTTTGATAGAGCCAGGTTGTGGTCAATCCGATCGAAGGCCTTGGAGAAATCAGTGGCCAATAGGGTACATATTGATTTTGGTTTGTCAACATTAGCATGTATTATATTGAGGAGATCAATCAGATAGTGCGATGTTGACATACCCTTTCTATTTCCAAACTGAGCTTTGTCGATGGACCCTTCCATGTCTTTTAGAGCCCAATTAGCAACAAACTTCTCAGCTACTTTTGAAAAATGATCTGTCAGTGATACAGGTCGTAGATTTTCAATAGTGGGCTGCGGGACTTTGGGCACTGGAACAACGCAAGCCCGTTTCCAGCACTCAGGCACCACTGCTTGCTGAAAAGAAGAATTCAAGATATCGCAAAGTGGTATGCAAAACTCGTAGGCGAAGAGGTTTATCACTCTAGCTGGGATCCCATCTGGACCGGGAGCCTTACTCTGTTTGATGTTCTTCAGCTCTCTGTAGACCTGATACGGTTGTACAAAGGGAAGGGGTTTGCTTGCAGGGAGATAAGATGGCAAAGTAGATGTGTTCAACTCTGGGATGTCCTTTGGTATGTCAGTGAAGAACCTATTGATCTCTTCTGCACAGCTCCTCAGGTCACAGGGATCAGTACTAGGGATATCAATCTTTGGTGACTTCACCTGACCACTTGTCATTATCTTGATGTGTCTATACCATTTCGATGGATTTGACTTCTTCATACAAATTCCAGGTAAATTAGGCGATATCATGGGAGCTATCCAGTGTGTGTGCAACCAAGGGCGCCACTACTCAACCAAGGGCGCCACTACTTAACCCAATGTATTGCTTGACCCTGTAAACTCTAGTATAGACAGCAAAACCATACCTTTAAGGTGTATTTATAATAAACTATGCATACTTTTAAACAGCAACAGTCAATTTACACCCCATTTCAAAATTAATCTTGGATTTTTTAACATACAGACAACTGACTGGTCTTTTAACTTACCCCAGTGTATTACTTGACCCTTCTAAACCATGTTTTAACACCAAACTCATATTCCCCAGACAGATATTAAACAAACTATGTCCTTATATAAGCCACATCAGACATTTTTTTACTCCATTTTTGGAAGCCATCTTGTAATTTTGGACATACTAGACCACTGACTGCCATTGTCTTGTCCTAATATATAATTTTACCCTTGAAACCATAGTTTAGACACCGAAATCATATCTCACAGGCGGATTCAAAACGAGCTATGCCACTTTTAAGTATCAACAGCCATTTTAGAATCAAGTTTTGAAAGCCATACTGGATTTTTGGTCATACCAGACCACTGACTGGCCTTAAAACCTGTCCTAATGTATTATTTTGGCCCTTAAACCAGTGGTTTAGACACCAAAATCGCATCTCCCATGCCGATATGAAAGAAGCTATGTCCGTTTTAAGTAGCAGCAGTCAATTTAGAATCAATTTTTGGAAGCCAACTTAGGTTTTTTGCCCGACCATGCCACTGACTGTCCTTGTAACTTGCACTAATGTATTAATTGATCCTTGAAACCAGTGTTTTAGACACCAAAATCACATTTTCAGGCCGATATGAAATGAGCTTTGTCTGCTTTAAGTATCAGCAGCATATTTTTAAAACCAATTTTTGAACGCCATCTTCGATTTTTGGACATATCAGACCATTGACTGTCCTTGTAACTTATCTTAATATATTATTTGACCCTTGAAACCAGTGGTTTAGACATCAAAACCAAATATCCCAGGCCAAAATTAAATGAACTATGTCCGCTTTATATATTAGAAGCCATTTCAGAATCAATTTTTAGAATCCTTTGAGGATTTTTGCACATGCCAGCCCACTGACTTTCCTTGTAACTTGTCCCAGTGTATTATTTGACCCATTTAACCCATGGTATAGACAAAAAAAAAATCATATTTCTGGACATTGAGCAAACTATGTCGTTTTTTTTAAGTAGCAACAGCAATTTTCGACTCCATTTTTGGAAGCCATCTTGGATTTTTTAACATACTGGACCACTGACTGTCCTTGTAACTTGTCCCAATGTCTTATTTGACCATTGAAATCATGGTCTAGACACCAAAATCCGTATGTCCCAGGCGGATATGAAATGAACTATGTCCATTTTAATTATCAACAGCCATTTTAAACTCCATTTTTGGAAGCCATCTTGGATTTTTGGACACACCAGACCACTGGCTGTCCTTGTAGCTTGTTTCAATGTACCATTTCACCCTTAAAACCATTGAATAAAAACAAACTTAGATGAATTGTGGATTTTCAGTCCATGGCAGCCATTTGGGCGCCATCTTGGATTTTCCTGGTACCCTGGAGGGCTTATAATTCTTTCTAGCCTAAATCATTTTTTGTACCACCAGACCATGAAATATGGACCGAAATAGGATTCTAAGGTGGATAATGTGTCAGTTGTATCGATTTTCAGTGAATGGCGGCCATCTTGGACGCCATCTTGAAAATAACCACTTTCCCGGATGCGGATTTTGGTAGATTTTTAGTATGTTATTCCTGAGATCAAATAATACAAAATACCGTTGAAAAATCATTTGTTGCAATTAGTTCCGGGTAAGGCTATTTTTGGTCGTATATTGACCCGTCTAGTGGTGCTGCCTCTGGAGAATAATACACGCAACACCCCCAAGAAAGCACCCCAACCCCTAGGGTCATAACGAAAACACATAAAGAAAACGTTTGAGGAATATTCTTGAAATGTGATTGTTCGGTAAATATCATATAAACTGGTTACTGCGATAGAAGAGAACATTGACTCGTCGTTGATTAAAGGGATCGTTTAACTTTGTGAACAGCTGATTTAAAAAATTCTCAAACTGAGACAAAACATGTGTATGAGTGCATGTATTTGTCCTCAAAAACCCTGAAACAAACCACAATATAGAATGAAAAACTATAATTTAGATACAAGTAGCAATTTATTAGCTTGATTTTGAGAACCGTCTAGTAGACAGGTTAAGCTTATGACCAGTTTACTCCAATTCAAAAAGTCCGTTTGCTATTTTGACTGCCTTCTGCTGTGCATATCTCCTATTTACACACACACGCTATTAGCTGCACTGAACATTCAGTGTATACCTAGTACACACTGTATGTAGGCCATGCTGTGTTCATCTAGAGTTCGTGTGTTGTGGTGCACAGGTTCACTGTATACACATAGTCATTGAAACCAACTCCCAATTATTTTCAACCTTTGGTTTACATCTTTAAGGTTTTAAAATTGATCCTGTGAATATAATACTTTGAAACTTTTGGGATGGTATTTTTACACTATAAGCCTAATGTTAAGCCCATTTTCAAGAACCAAAATGAGAATTTTTTAAATCAGAACAAAGTGAAATGATCACTTTAATCAATAAATATTCACTTCACAAATGTCGATGATAATTTACTCGTCCTAGATTTATAAATAAATGACGTCTTAATTACGTCATAATGACATGGTAAATCAATGAATGATATGAAACCCCACACTGTGATAACACTATGAACGCATGCAAGGTTTAAACATAGCTCATAGCTTTCATTGCTACTAAGTAGATATTATGTTCGTTATGTTTCCTTTTCCGTCTTTTACGACTCAGATTGGCAATTAAAACTAAGTAAACTAGTTCATTGCTAGTAGGGTTATTTTGGCGTGAATTTATTGATTTTCGATTCAATACAAGATACATTGTATAAATTGATGTAACAAATCAAAGATTCATATGAAAACAACCAAATGCTGAATTTATCGACAGTGTAAAAGTCGTTAAAACATTTTTTACTGTGATTTCGTGGTAATTGATAAATACAGTAGCAGAAACGGAATTGAGGCTTACCCAGCTTTTTTTTTCTTCTTCAAATATCCGAATTCCGTAGGGCGCCAGCTAGCACAGGACTGCGATTTCCCCAATGGTATGTTCCGTATTGACAAGCGCTGATCCATGCATTACCTTCACACAGGGCATCGTTTATCAAAGATGTTTATCTTGTGTCTAGTACACGACGGAAAGCAGAGGAAAGCATGGCCGAATTTAGGAAAATGTTTGTGCTCACATTTTTCATTGGAATCTTAACCAGGATAGCATTCTGTCAAGAGACAAGTACGTTCAATTTCCTTTTCTTTTCATTTAAACTTTATAATTGTGAGGCAATTATTAACCATTCGAATTAAGAATATTTGTATATGTTCATTTTCTCAATAATTTTGTTTATAAATTAAGGTAAAAGATATATCCTTTTCACCATTTTTAGTTTTTACTTAATTATTAACATAATACAGCGTAATTCGTGTTTGATTTCCATAGAAACAGAATATGGATTGAACTCGTATTTGATTGATGCCTTAAGGCGACTGCACACCTTACGATTGGTATGCGACCTGATTTCAGAATAAAATGTCGTACGATTGGCTACGATTTGAAACTAATTGTGCCTTTACTCCAAAATAAAGGCTTCTAATCTTTCTCAAATTGGTTATATGAGTACTCTTTCAATTAATTTCAACCTCAAATAAAATGATACGTTCCATTCACATTTTCAGAAAATGAGCAAAATGCGATTCGTTCCAAAATCGGATCGCGAGCAGTCATTGCTGCAACTTAAAGGCCACCGCATACCTTATGACTGTTTTGGAAAGAATCGCACTTTGCTCATTTCGTGAAAATGTGAATGGAACATATCATTTTATTTGAGGTTAAAATTAATTGAAAGAATGCCAATATAACCATTTTGAAAGATTGCATTTATTTTGGAGTAAAGGCAAAATTAGTTATACATCCTAGCAATTCTTACGACTGCTATGACGTCTTTGCGACTAGATATAAAATTTGCTTTTATTCTAAGGATGATAGCTAAGTCACAGATTTTAACATACACTAGGTATTCGTACGATGATTTCGAACATTACACAGTAAGATATTCCATGTCTCAATATTAGCATCTAATTCTAAGAGGTTTTATTCCAAAATCGGGTTGCAGACCAATCATAAGGTGTGCGGTCACCTTTTTGTTCTTATAAGGAAGACATATATGGACATATGAAATAATTATGATTCTTATGTAATAGCATTACAAAAAATAAAGTGGAGACATGACATCATCAACCCACCAAATTAATATTAATGATAACAGTTTTTCCAAAATATTGCCCAACATTTAAATTCAATGACTTTGTTAGTTATTATTAGATTTTGATCAAATGTTCAGCATTTTGCTCAATGGATTTTTATTCTCTCTATTTAGATATTATTTTCAGCTGGAGTACCAATTTAAATCCACTTGTATAAATGTAAACAAGGCCTAAACTCCTTTGACAAAAACCGTGAAACCTTCACATTAATGTTTTTTTAATGTCAAGTTCACCCCGGAACAAATATGTTGCTTTGATTGAATATAAAAAAAATCTAGCATAAAATGGACATTTCATCCAAATTGGATGTAAAGTAAGAAAGTCTTGACATTTTAAAGCCTCCTTTATTTTTTCATTAAAAGTGATACGCACATCTCAGTGACATACAAATGAGTAAATAAAGTCCACCACTCACTATTTCTTTTGATTTTTATTGTTTGAATTATACATTGTTCCTTTTTTTTAAAGATTTGACAATAAGGACCAACTTAACTGAACCACATGGTATTACACAATGCTCATTTTACACGTTGAGGGAGGAATTAATCGTTGTTTCACTTGGCAATGAGGAGAAAACTAAATATTTCATATCTTGCATAATAAAATTCAAAAGAAATAGTGAGTGAATGAAGTCATCAGTCTCCTCATTTGCATCCCGACCAGGATGTGCATATAACTGTTTTGTGAAATGTAGCGAAACTTTCAAATGATATTACCTTTTTTTTTTACATCCGATTTCGATGAAATTCTCAATGTTATGCTGGTTCGAGTTTTCTATTTTTATATGTGGTGGACTTGTACTTAAAAAAGGTTTAATTTAATTTCTGGCAAACATAGCCATGAAAATAATTAGGTGTGTGTGTGTGTGTGTGTTTGCCCCTTCCCCACTTCAAGAAATAAAAAAAAAGACCTATGCAAAAAAGGAGAAAAGTTCACGTACAAGTGTATTGAAATTTTTTAATTTATTGACCAAGTTTTCGAATAAATTTCACCAACTTCCTTTTTGCCTCAGCCCGTGGGGAAATGCTAAAACTGTCCATTGTTCGTTTTTTTTTGTCAGATACATCATTCCTATTTGTTGAAATGTAAGTTTCCACTTGGTTTATTCCATTGCACTGGAAATGAAGCAAATAAACAAAGAAGTTAACAAACTCAAAACCTTATATGTCACAATCACACTAATAAAATCGGCAATACAACAATCGATTGAAGATTTATAATATATTTTCTAATCACACAGAATGAAGGTTTAATACGTTATTGGCCTCGCCAACCTTAAGCGTAGAACACATATTCATGTGTAAGCCATTCTCATAGGTGTGACTTCAACAATATTTTTTATTTATTATTATTTTTTTTTTTTTGGGGGGGGGGTTCTTTCATTAAACAAATATTCAGAGGGATTCACTAAATTGTTGTAACCTATTTCCGGGGGAGGGGGATGATAACTTTTTATTCTCAATTTATTTACATGTATTAGAACGGGTAATTAGAATTAAACATAACCCCCATAACCAGACCTTTTCGTGTTAATTTTCTTTTCTTTCCCTTGATCTCCTCCTTTTGTTCGTTTTCTTCTGTTTCTGTTTATGGTAACTCCTGTATGGACTCGGCTGGACAGCGTTTTGCTGGTAAACGCAAAGCTGGTATATAACAAATTACCTAGGAAACATTTTACGTCTAGGTTAATCAGTCATAGTGGCTGACCTTATAGACGACAGATATTATTCTCGGGCCTTTTTATCAAAGTGGATGCAATGGCAGAGTAGGGATTCGAACTCACAACCTTGTGATTATGAGTCTAGTATTCTAACCACTGGACCACACTGCCGTTCTATTCTTTATATTTTCATTTTCAACACTGAAATCTTAATTTTTGGTGGGCAGTCCCCACTCCTGCTCCCTGTAGTGTTCCCGGTCAATAAACGAGCTTCATACCTGAGTTCAAGCGAGCTTAAGTTCTGGAAAACCTGTTACAAAGTGTGAGCGAGTATCATTGCCAGAAAAGCTGCATCTCCTCAAATATTTTGTTTAATTTACCTCGCATACACAGACAAATATTACAATAATTTTGAAGGTTAGAAGGTTGATACAAAACTGACTTTTGACCCCAGTGAAAGCAGCCTTTAAACAAGCTTTTTTTTGGAAATACGAATTTCGGCAAATAAACGTATGCACCTGCATCCCAAGCTGTATCGTTAGACCACGAGGGGGGCGAGGGGAGGGGGGGAGGGGGGCATGTACCCTACACCCCCAAATCTTTTTTATTGTATTCACAACAATGAACGATGAACTGAATGTTTAACAACATAGTAACGGCGGCAATGGTTGGATTCTAAGCATATTTTATTACGTCAGTGCATCATTATTAAATGAAACACCAGGGGGTCTCCTTTATTTGTTTGAACATACATAGGAGCATTTAAGGTAGGAGTCACAACTGGAGATGTTCATTTTTTCCTTTTATTTTAATCCTCCCCCCCCCCCCCTTAAGCATTTATGATTTAAGCATTGGGTTGAGCTCAGCCGCATGCAGAAACAAAATATAAGATTTTATTTATTTATTTATTTATTTATAAGTCTTTTTTTAGTAGGGTGGCTCCATCAGTAATTGGTATACTGTTGTCCTTGGAGGCCCTACAACAAAAATACAAACATATAACAAACATGGGTAAAATAGTGTACAATGTAAGTTGAAACGAACAAACTGTAAAGAAAAGAACAACACATAAGGGCCAGTTTATAAATTAAGATTATTATAACGCCAAAATAAAAGACTAAATGAGGATTCGGATTGGGCATTTCTTAAAAAATTTGGTAAATTGTTCCAAATGAATGCACCAGCAAATGAAAAACTTTGTTTGCCCATTTCTGTTCGAATTTTGGGTAAAATCAAACCTGTGCTTTGTGCACTACGAGTACGAATACTATGTACAGTTTCAGATTTTTTAAAGATATTTAACAAATAGGCTGGATTTTTATTAAAGAATACAGAAAATATCATTTTACATTTAAAATATTTCCATCTATCTTCGATTGGAACCCATTTCAGTTTGTTTAAATTAGTTTGGGTAGGAGTTCTTAGATTGGCTCCCAAAATTACCCTGGCCATTTTTTTGTGTTGTTTAATCATGATATCTTTTGTTGATAATATCAAAGGAAAGATACTAAAATTAGCACCAAACCCTATCATTATATTTGTATTTTTCAAATCCCATTTTTTTATAACCAAAATGACCATAAATTGGCAGATTTAATTTACATGATTTAGTTTCTTTTGGGGTTTTGTTTTTCTTTGTGAAGATATGCATTATCATTCAGACCAGTGTCCGTCATAGTAATTTTTTTTTTTTTTAATTACCTTCAAGTCTTTTTTTTTTTTTTTTTTTTTTTTTTTTTTTGGTATAATTCGCCCGCGAGGAAGAAGGAGTCAACAGATTAATTAATAAAACCCCTCAAAAAAAAGTTTGGAAATCTGAGTTTGGCCAATAATTTCTCGAAAATCCCAATTTTACCCAATGGATATTTGATATAATTCAAAGGATCATTCAATTCTCCATGTGAAATGATACCATGCTTGTCATGATCATGCCATCACGAAAAGAGCAGGATTCAAAAGTGTTGGATGAGGTTTGAATTGAAAAGCTGCGAAACGAAGGGTCAATACATAACATGATTCTTTTGTCTGCGTCAATAAAGATGGAAATCCATTCAAATCAAGCCTCTGCTTCTTCGTTGTTGATGCGTTGTTGTGGTTTATGCAGTGATGGTTCTGTCCCGGAGGGGCCACTTCCATTGGCGAGTGGATACCATGCGCAACCACGGGGTCTTGAAAAGCACCCTAAACACATATTTTCCATATTCTGAAAATGCACCCCTTAACAAGTATTGGCGTGTGAAGCCCTACCCCTAACAAGTATTGGAAACAAATACTATTGGCAAGTATTCCCAGAATTGAGCCCCTAAACAAGTACAGCGATGTATTGTCCATATTTTGAAAATGCACCCCTTAGCAAGTATTGGAAACAAAACGATACTCTAGGCAAGTATTCCCTGAAATGAACCCCTAAACAAGTACAGCGATATTTTATTGTTATGTCACGGGTCCATTGGGCCTTTAGACACCATTATTTTGGTTTAGTAAGGCCCTACTTTCCACACCTTGTGGACTCTAAACACATAGTGTTGGGGCTAAAAGGACATCCTTTATAAAACATTTTGATTTTGTTTTATCATCCCCGCACATTTGACCCTAAACACGTATATATTTCCGAGCGAAATAGATACCCTTTTTCGATTTTTTTTTGTGTTTTTGACACCCTTATCACGTTACGTATGTGACGTGCCCTATCTCGAAAAAAAAACATAATTTTTACGTGTTTTTTTGGTCGCGCATGGTATCCACTCGTCAATGTAAGTGGCCCCCCTGGGGTTCTGTGAGACAACATGGTTTGAAACGTGGTTTGAAATACCCATGCATGTTTGTTTTATGTGTTTGCTAGTGAGAGGTGTGTTTGATTACATGTTAATGTTAATGTTAAGGTGCATGAAAACAAAAGAAACCGCTGAGAAACTCACTCATCACCACGGAAAAAAGTGTCTTTCAATATTGTGTAATTTTGCAACTTTTGAATTTTAACCTTGCCCCACATTTTAAGCACTGCACTTCCATGTGAACCATAATCTCATCATGTAGGGTATCATTTTAAAGGAAATTAAATTAACTATTTATTGGTATCAATTACCTATTAATGTTTACACAAACCGGGGAGGGATCATCGATCAAAGTTCCAAACTTTTTTGAGGAGTTTAGATTATGCATCATTTGTGTACGGTATAAACATAATTTATTTTTCAGATGTGACTTCATCACTAGGAGTTTCTTTTCAAATCATTCGAAACTTTAAATACAAGGAAGCACCCGTGACCCCCCCCCCCTCCTCCTCGTTACTCCCCGTTCACTCCCCTTTTTGATCCACATCCAGTTACCCTATTCATGACAATGATCATGTGGGGCAACTTATTTGCGTCGTTTGCAAAGGCAGGTAAAAAAGAAGGGAAACCCCAACTAGTAACCCCCCATGAAGCTTTCACGTCATTGGCATGAAATGTACACCGCAGTGATGAATATATATTTAATATAAGGTGGTGTTGCTTCACTGTATTGCAACATCGGCCTAGTGCTGATGGTGATAAATTGATACAGATTTTGTTTTTGTACAGTGCCGGCCGCATGAAACGTCACGCCCGAGCACGCAAACACCTTGTCCTTTGCCAGGACTGTTCTACTATTAAGTTGATCAATAACACAATCCTTGACCTCTACGCCCGAAATGAAAACAGCTACACGATTTCCTACCCTCATCACAGTCCTTTCAACTCTGTCAATTTTACGACCGTCCCCCGAAAACTCCAGAAACTGACCACACCTCCGAGCTAATTTGATCTCCGCTCATTGGACGGTTGAATGTGACAATTACTTACGAACATTACGTCATTTTTGATGGAGGGTTGAAAGTGTTAGCCTGTTTAAAATTATGTTTGAATTATTATTTAACTGATAACTAATCATATTTGCATTTTATGCATAATAATGTTTTAAATGATGAAGCTAGTAATTTTTATTATTATTATATGAATGTACAAAGGTAATATTGGTCACACAAATAAAAATAAAGCGAAAGTTGAATTAATCAAAATATTTTTGACGTCTCGGATCGAGGTTATACGAATTTCGCTTATTTGGCTTGTTTGTTGTTTTTTCGATTTCGCCCTCGCTTTGACATATTATCATCTGAAAATCATTATTCAATCGTATTTTCTGTTTATTGCAATTCATCGAAACGTGTTGAAATTATGTCCGCCACTATGTAGATAGGAGAGGGGGGAATAATAAAGGCACTCAAGAAAATTTGTTTTGTTCAAAATAAATTGGTCAATGTAAACCCTGTTCCGTTTTCAAACAAAACATAATAAAAAAAAAGGAAATCTCCAGAAACATGACAAAGTTTCATCTATTCAAATCAATCAGGAAACTGCTGACCGAGTTCAAAAGGCCTTTATAGGCCTATTAGTGGGATTTTTCTTATTCATTTAAATTCTTTATTTTATTTAGAATTATAGATATGAATCCTCCGTTTCTGAACTGTTATCTTAAATATTACATATAATAAGTTTCTTTGTTTTATTGATTATATCAATATGTATGTAACAAAACTTATTGTAAATGATTGTTGGAAATGGAAAAATAAATGAAATGAAATGAATCAGATAGGCCTACAGATAAAGGGCATAACGTATTATATGTATCATTAGGCTCATAAATTATCACATAGGCCTAATTGCACATCTATTTGAGGTGACGTGTATAAAATCCTTGTTTCATTCCAATTAAATTATCCCTAAATTTCATACTCAGAGTAAATAATATTGGTAATCATCAAAATATGAATATGCCACATAAAACACAGCATTAAGATCGATAATACCCTAGAAGACATGCAGGGGCCGCGAAACCGGGGGAGGAGGTTCACCCCAGAACAAAACAAAACTATCCCTCTGTCTCCAAGTTGCTTGTACGTCGGTATGCAGTCTTTAATACTAAAAGTTGAAATCTCATTTTTTTGCATTGTATGATGACCCTACGATTCGTTATAGAGCAAGATAATTTTTTTAAAACTTTTTCCCAAACACTTTGGGCCGGGATAATGACTACAATTAAATCTCAAAATACCTCTGGTGAACAGTGACAAACTCTTTTGATCATATTTCAACATTTCTGTAAACGTCAGCTTATCTGCCTGCTCCATGATAAATCGTTGACGACCGAGGGGCTTTTATTTGCCGTCACCCTCAGCTAAAAGGGAGAGCGGGAGAGACTCGGAGGGGAGACAGAGAAGAAATCGGAGGAGAAGTGAGAGAGGAAAATGTAAGAGTATATAAAGAAGAAAAAATGGCCGCGTCGCAAAAAAGACAACAACGGAAGGGGTATAAAGGCAGGAATAGGAAAATGAAAAAAAAAAAAGATTAAGAGGAAAGAAAATAAAAGAGAGAAGACAAGACGAAAATTAGAGTTGGGGGACCGACAAATACCTATACCCTTCATTTAAAACAAAATTAACTATTCAGCTCGCGCTTCGCGCCCGCATTGCCTATTTGTTTTTATTATTCATGTCTTGTTTCCAAAAGGGCTTAAAGTGTCTCGTTTTTTCGGAATCAGAGGCGGAAATCTCTCCCAAAAAGTAGGGGGGGGGGGGACAAGGGGCTGGAAAATTTGACAAGCACAAAAGGGGTTATCACCTTAAATTCAAGGTCACTTCGACGAAAATAAATTTGACAAGCCAAAAAAAAAAGGTTATCATCCCAACGTAAGGTAATCTCATCCTAAAATACATGTTTTATTTCGATTTTGAATAATGTATTTCTTACCCTCATAAAAGACCAAAAATAGTAGGGGGACATTTGATATTATGTCCCCCCTACTATTTTGAGTAGGGGGGACACGCCCCCCGCCCATGTTAATACTCTCGTGAATTTTGTTCATGAATTCATATGACACTCGGTCTCTTTTAAGACTTATCTATTATTCATGTATTGCAGTTATAATCTGCCCTACCTACACATGAGCATATAGGCTGATCAAGAGAAATATCTCTTAGAAAGTTGTAAAAGCAAATATTACCACTATTCTAATTGAAGCGATGTTTCTTATGAGGTAGGCCTATGCTGAATTATGACCTGAAATAAATTCAGACATTCCTACATTGTTTACACTTAATTTTCATCTCATATTAAATTCACGAGTTGAATTAGTAGAGTAATCAGGCGTTACCATGGCAACATATCATTACCATGCATTCAAATGAACTTATCCATGCAGAACACTCTGTTGTGTTCGAAATTTAATTCAAATGAGGTGGTCGAATCTATGTAGATTTTGGCATTTTTATCGTCATTTTCCACCATTCATCTTTTCCGACCATAATGTTGATTTATGATGGCAATTCAATAAATGCCACCAACGTACAAGGCCAAAGTTCACTGACCTTAAATTACCTTTGACCGTGGCATGACCTGAAACTCACTATAGGATTTTCACTGACTCCCTTATTTCTAAGTTTCATGATAGCTATAGAAACCTAGAGGCCTACTTCAAACTTATGATTACATTTCACAAACTTATCCTATTTTAAGATTTCAATGTTTACGACGCCGCCCGCAGGGCGCCGTCGGAAAAAGCGGCGCCCTGTCTCTGCAGCTAGCAATCAAGACAACTTATTTTTCTGCGGGAAAAATTATGACAATTATGACAAGATAAGCCGTTACCATGGCAATGGATCTTTTGCAATTACTTTGATGACTTGATAGGCCTATATCTAGAAATTGAATTTGGAATGTTTAAGAATGATAGATTGGACCATTTAAATTGACAAGGGAATATGCCATATAGGCTCAATTATGTTATCTTCTTAAACATATTAATCCGTTGCCATGGCAACGGCGGAAGGAGACATTTATGGAACTGGCAACAAGCAGATTCATGTTCAGCACCCTCAAAATAGAGGAAATGACACAAAAAATCAGATTCTAAAGAAAAGTCTGCTTGAAAAAATTATGACAAATCCGTTTAGGCCCTATACTTTAACAATGATTATCATGATACTACAATCAGGGTGAGCGAAGTTAGGGCAGGCTGCTATATCAAGGAATGCCCTCGCTAATTCATTCACACAACAAATATTTATTCTGGAGAATTCGTCATGACTACATATCAGGACCTCCCGCACCTGCGACTCTCACATTTTCATTCATCAGATAAGAATATAACATTTTCACTGTTTCTATGAGTTTTTAAAGTGTTTGACAAAAACCTTAATTTGGTGCAGTTGCGGTGGAGTTGATCGAAGTTTAAACAGTTATCGGGTTAGTTTACACTTAAACGCAGTATTTCACGATGATTTATTAAGGGATTAATTTTATTTTTTCCACACTTCGTTTTTTTCATGTAATGGTCTCCTCTTGGGTGCTTAATTATGGAAGTATACTAAACAATAAGGAATTTGGGACGAATTTAAAATGATAATCATAATAAGCAGCGTGCGCATCGCGCTTTTGAGGGTGAATTGGGCAGCGTACGGTACCGTTCCGGTATTGAATAGCCAAAACTTCCAACCAGTAGTGGCGAAGCAGCATGCGCTATGCATGACCGAATCGAAGCCGGGTCGGCTAGGCCTGGCGGCCTAGGATCGCTGAAGGTGCCTCATTGTTGGTGAATCGAAAGTTACACACACGCACACAAACTCTCTACTTATGAATATTCATGAGCATTGCCGGCGAAGGGGCTGGTTTCGGCATTACGTCAGAATAATTATAGGTGAACTTTTGAACCCTTCTCCTGACAGAGCTATCTAGACGTTGATGAGGGGCGTGAAAGAGGGGATTGCGCGATCACTGGAGATTGCGCGCATGGGAGATAAAGCAAGGGGAGAGAAATAACAAGTACACCGACGTCTAGAATCTAGACTAGCAAACACCCTATAGGGTGCTTTCGCGTCTAACCGAGGGTATTCAAGGGGAGCAGACTAGTGTGTTTAGCCGCGCCCGCAGTTTCCTGCGTGCTCTATAATATTGGCCGTGCCCGCACTTATCTTAGGGTACCCTAGGGTACGTACATTGTTTTATGTTTACATGTGCATGTACTTCGGTTATCTTGTGATAGACCATTATGTTTTTAAACTAGCGTGATCGGAATATTGTAGATTAAATTTTAGATTTTAATAGATGTTATTTGTTTTATTTTCTTTCATCCTTTCTTTCATTCTTTAATTTCTGTTTTTCCTTTTAATTCTCTTCCCTTATTATTTCTTTCCCTTTCTTCCTTCCTTGCTTCCTTCCCGTTTTTCTTCTGTCTTTGTTTCTTTCAAATAATGAAGAAATTATTTTTCTTTCGTTCTTTCTTTCTTTCTTTCTCTTTTCCTCCATTTTTCTTACTTTTCTCTCCATATATTTTTTTCTTTCACATATTCATTCATCTTCCCTTCCTTTAGTTTAATTCTTTATTTCTTTCTTCATTTCAAGTAATGACGGAAACTGTTATCTGTCTTTTATTCTTCCTTTCAAACTTTTTTCCTTTTAACTTTTCCTTAATTTTTTTTTTTCGTTCTTTCCTCTCAATTCATTTCTTGCTTCCTCATTTCTTTCTTCCGCTAACCCTTCCTTCCCTTTCTAAATATTTTTTTTAACATTGTGTGGCCTTTTTTGTTGATTTTTTGGCCTGGTTCGGTCGATCCTATGGTACATACATGAAGTGTTTTGCCGATTGTCCCGTATTTAATTTTGTGAAATCTGGTCATCCTGGCTGGAACGTCGAACCTTATTATTTTTCGTTTACCGCAATGAATCTAAACATTTCGACATATAGATACATGTACTCTCGGACGAAGGCCTTCCCCGAGTCATTGACATTTTTCTCCAGTGCTCATTTATCATTTCCTTTCGCTGGAAATAGTCACAATGATCGTTGATTACGATACGATGCCGCTAGGTGTTTATGACATCGGTCATGCACGAGGTCGACTCATGATAATTTGCCGCCTCCATTTTGTGCCACGATCTTTCTTTGATTTCTTCAAAGGTGGTTGTCGATTACGATCCGACGTTGATGTGTTCTTTCGACATCGGATCATGCACGGAAGGCAAGAGCCCCACTTATTGTCATTTTATATCATTTCAGTATTGATTTTTTTTATAAACCTTTATCATAATAAGCGGGGTAATTGGCCGGGGGGGGGGGGGCAAGAGCAAAAAAAATCCCGCTCATATTATGGAACAGGAAATGGCATCATAGGGAAAAGAATTGAGGGGGCGGTATGGTGTATCGGGCAAAAAATGCATATAAATGCGAGCGAGCGAGCAAAAATTTTGACAGAGTTATTGCAAAAATCAAATTTTGTGATAGATTTTGACATAATTGAAAATATCATACTTTACCTACCTCTCTTTCCTTACGCTTTTCTCTCTCTTGTTTGTACGCCTCGGTGAACAGGATTTTTGTTATGATTGTGCGCATGAGGGCGAAGCTCTATATGCTCAAGGGGGCCCAGTATGGCGCTTGTGGCAAGAAGTAGCTTAATATAAGTTACGAGTGAAATAAAATAAAAATCACCTTTTCATGATAATTTAACATGAAGATAGATTTTGACGTGATCTTCAGAAAAATATATTCCACTTTTGCTTTTTTTTTCTTCCTTATTTTGTTTGGTTGTAGAACTTTTAGGGGCCATAGTCCAAACTCATCCATATACAACGGTGCTTTACTCTTGATATTATAGCCATTTTAAACCTTACAAATTGCCATTAATTTTGATCAAATTGCGTGTATATTTATATATCTTTCACACAACTCATAAATGAAATGCAGTTGTGTACCGTTATCATGTATTAAATGTTATTTTTGTGTTTGGACTGGTGTTGCTAGTATCTGTATTGTTATTACTGTAATTATTACTATCATCATTATTATTATTATTAATTGTATTATTAGTAGTATTGGTGTTAGTGTTGCTATGCCCATAATGTTTATGCAAATAAGTTGTCCCACATAAACATTGTCATGAATCAAATAACAGTCAACATATCTGAAACATCGAGTAACCTCTCTTCACCTCATCCTACTCAAGCGATATTCAGCTCATCTTTTCAGGACTTCACTCACTTTTAAGAAAGGAATACTTTTAATTTCCTCTTTTCATCCTTTTTCGTCTTTCCATTTCAATCTTTCTGCTTGTATTTCCTCCCCTTCTTCATATTACATATGGTGAACCGTAAACCTTCTCCATGTTATACCAATCAGAAACGTCCAGTAACCTCTTTTCACTTCCATGATTTCATCCTACTTCTTCTCAATCTAGCGCTACTTAAGCCACATTCAGCTCATCTCGTCTGGTTTACAATCCTTTTCAGGACTTCACTTACTTTAAAGAAAGGAATACCTCTAAATTCATCTTTTCATCCTTTCTCGTCTTTCCATTTCAATTTTTCTGCCCGTATTTCCTTTCCCTTCTTCATATTACACATGGTGAACCGTAAACCTTTTCCATGTTGTACATGAATTTCTATGTAATAAATATATATAAATATAAATATATAAATATTTTTTTATTACACTTTTACATAAAAAACCTATATTTTGAAATTTATGAATGATGATACTTAATTCCCGGAATGATTCACTTGATACTTAAACGATAAAAGTTTCTTCAGTTTCGTCTTAATATAATTTGAATTATTAATCATTGATATAACAAAGAATGTGGTGGCTCAAACACCTGCAAAGTTTGCCCTTGTTCTCGTTTCACTTACTTTTTTCCCCACTTCTCTTTGTGTTCTCCTTAAAAAAAATGATGTTTCTTATTCTACATGCATACAATATTTCCAGACAGGAAAATCAGATTAAGAGGTGGAGAAGCGAACTCAGGTCGGATCGAGATGAGATATAACGACAGCTTCTGGGCAGTATGCATCGATGGATTCGATATCAAAATGGCTGACGTCGTCTGTAGACAACTTGGTAAGAAAATGTAGGATATTGACATGCTTGTTTATAACATATAATTAGTTAATCACCTACAAATTAATTAAAATAAGCAACAAAAGAAATACACGTTCTAATCTAATAATTTATATTTTTAAGCACAACATAAAAACATTTTCTTGTTTTTATTTAACGTTCCTGAATACATTTATTTCAAGGTTTCTCTATAGAATGTTTTCAATAATTCAAACCCATTCTCATGTACACCTGGGGGCCGTTTCATAAAGCTGTTCGTAAGTTAAGAGCGACTTTAAGAACGACTGGTGATCCTTTATTATACGCGCTTAACCATCACCAATGAATACATTTACCACAAGAAAGGATCACCAGTCGTTCTTAAAGTTGCTCTTAACTTACGAACAGCTTTATGAAACACCCACCTGGTATCTACAAAGGTTCCATGACATTTGTTCCAGCAACAATTGCTCGTCTGTAAATTCCATACGAAAGGAATGTCGAACTTCAATCAATGATAGAACACTATACCCTATCCTAAACCTAACATAAAAATCTACTGCAACCATATATATTATACTACATGAAGCCCGGGGCAATATATTGTCGTCGGAGCAAATATTATGTCCCCTCTACAAACCCTTTGATTTTATCTTAATAGGGTTTCGACACGGTGCTCTTGGGATGGGCCAAGTAGATGGTTTCAGCTTCGCAACACTGGACACCTCGCTTGATACTATCCTCTTTAGCGCCAGCTGCGTCGGAAATGAGAACAACTTCGATGAGTGCATTGATGTCACGTGGTCCGAGAGGACATGCTCTATGGATAGACAGGTCGCTATGTTCTGCGCACGTAAGTCGTATGGGGGGGGGGGCAGTTAATTATCAACAGTTTCCCTTGCTGGCTACTACAGCGGTCAAATTCGGGTCGGATGAGGAAGGGGGATTCCTGTTAACTGAATTTCGATATTAATTGAAAACAACAGAGCTGATATATTTACAAATGAATATATATATATATATATATAGATATATATCTTTCATAATGATCTAAAATCTGGAGAATTTCACATTTTTATTGTGAAACAATAAATACAATGGTCACTAAAGAGTACTGCGAGTTTCTTTTTGCACTCATGTAGGGCGAGGGAAAGGGGGCGGCCGCTTTGCACTCTGCGCCCGTCCATGAATTGATACGTAAATGTGCGCATATTTTAAACACAAAATATGGCATACATTAGAAAGCATGTAATAACGCTTGTTAATTAGTTCATAAATTTTGACAATAACCCCCAAATGAATGACAATGATCGCGGGTGCTATTTAAAGAACTTGTACTTCTTCACCATCCAGTTCCTTATTACGAAGGTTGCTACGAAAGCTCAACTCCTGTAGGGATAGCGGACGATTCCCAAACACTCCACGGCCTTGTTGGACTCTGCAGAATCTTCAGATATGACTATGCCGGCTCTTCTAAGACGGTTGGGGACAGTCACCGCTGTGGACATAGTTTGTCCGAATTCGGTACCCTTGTAGATGATTCGTTCTGTGCTGAATTGTGTGGAAACGATCCTTACCAGTTGTGTGGGGGAATAGGAGCCTATCGCGCCGTTTACTCGAGTAAGAATTTAATGTTCAATTATTTCCTTATGCTTTCATTTAAAACATTCTTTAGCATTCGGCTGTGTATACTTATGCTGTGGATGATCGCAACGTAGGAATTCAAATCTTACACCACAGCTAAAACAAATCTAAAAGAATCATATTTTTCATATCTGAATTATTTTTGTTCAGCTCTTCTCGGGTCTACTGGTTACACGTTGACCAATAACAGCGGTTCAATCACGTCATATGATTACCCAGGCAAGTACGCCGCCAACGACCACCAAGTATGGGAGGTCACTTTTGGTTCCACGCACCGCGTTCAGATTACATTTCCCGCCTTTAACATTAATTTTGTTGACGTCATCACTATCTCTGCAGGGGGTAAGAATGAGACATTCAATTCAAGGAGAACGTGGATATCCGACCCGATCTCGTCGTTCGTGGTTCGGTTTGAAAGCAGATCTTCAGGAACCGGGTTTATTATGAATTACGAAGGTAAGTCGATGTAATTGTTTATACATCCATTATCATGATGATGAAAGCAAGATAACTGCAGCATTACAAAATAGATACGACTTTTTTTAGGTAAAAAACTATTATTAGGAGTACTCATGTTGTTAAGACATGTGCTTACCTGACCAACACTTTATGTTACCTATATATTTATATCATGACCTGTATACAGTAAGAGGCCGATATGATGATGATGATGCAAAGTCGGTTGAGGTGTATGTCGTTGTGTGAGTTGGTTTGGGCGTGTGTACATACATTTTGGAAATTTTGAACTTTTGACGCCACTATTAGAAAAATGTGACACGAGATGTTGCTCGAAGTGGTGATCTGTGAATAATAAACATTTTTTTTTCAATTCTTTAGTTTACATTCCAAACATAAGTACCACTAAAGTGCCAGTACCTTCAACACAGCAAGTTCCAACGTCAACGCAAAAGGCAACAGCGACGACGTCAAACCAAGCAATGAGTACCGCTGATTTAGGAATGACTGATTCTGCAACTGTCGTTCCAACGCGAGTTCCACCGGCAGAAACGACAATGACTCAGCGAACAATTACCAGTGAAGAAAATTCAAATCCAGGTATAGTCCTGCATAAATTCAGGCAGCAAACTGTTCAGGGAGGGGGAGGGGGACTGTCCCCCCCCCCCCCTCACACACACTAAAATGGAGTGACGCCATGTATCCACACCCGTGGCCCTTTATAATGGTCTTTATTGCGCCCAACCTGTTGTCATGTTGGTAGATTATAAAATACGGACATTAAAAGAATTACCATTTAAGGGTGGTTGGATGATTTGTACCTGCACGTGCATTTTCCGACACAATTGTCGATCGTCCATACATTCATGTTAGAATGACAGATGATTCTTTTCTTGGAAAAAAAAACATGTTCTACAAACGATGGGTCTCTTATATTGTATCTGATTTGTACATTTGAAAATAACTTTCTTTTTTATATTATGTATAACCAACCACGCCAAAACCAAACATATTTTGCACAAAATAAATTGTAAGATTGTTATTTAGCTTCATAAAGACCAACATAAGCTTAAGTGAAACTTGAAATGTGTAGACTGCGCAATCTCGGTGAAACTTCCAACCTGTGTATTTTGGGTGAAACTTCTCTTCTGGGTCAAATAAATTTGTGTATCTGGTCTTTATTAATATTTAATCAACTTAATATTTTTGAAAGTATGAAAAAGAATTATTGTTTCAGATTAGGTTATTTTCCCATCCCCACCCTTTGAAAAAAACTACTCCAGCTATTTTCTGAAAACCTTCAAGGCGACTTATTGTTGATTTTAGATGACCACATATCATTCTTGCTCTGTCGATTACTTTGACTGTAAATCACTTGTTACATGTTTAAAGATCTTACGTTTACATCACTGTCCTTTGCCAAGTACTACAGAGCTTAGTTGGCACCTTATATCGATGACTTACTCGAAATTTCAGTGTCATGGAGCCAGCCCAAATGGAGTTACAATAGCAAACCATCACATAATTGGTGTTCTATGTTAGTTAAGCAAACTGACGTATTTCTTCTTTATCTTAAAGATGTAAGAATAGTAAATGGACTCACACCTAGAGAAGGAAGAGTGGAGATTCGTATCAATGGAGTCTGGGGTACGATCTGTGATGAAAACCTGAGCTTCAACGACGCCATTGTGGTTTGTCGCACTCTTGGCTTCACCGGGGCATTAGGTACCACATCGTTTTCTGAGTTTGGACCTAGTTTTGGAAACATTCATCTTGACAATATCCAATGTGATGGGACAGAAGCTGACGTCATGGAATGTTTGAGGAATATCCCCGATCCTCAGCCGCAATGCTTGTCCAGTTTTCGTGAGGCTGGCGTGAGGTGTTCAGGTAAGTAAAACGGTCCTTTGCAAAATTGTAGATACTTCATTGTTTTCTTCACGTGAAGCAATGTAGCTGAAGAGATGGAAAAGCGAGGTGCCGTGATGATTATTTATGCACTTTAAATAATATGACAAGTATAGTCAAAATGAATGAAATGAGACTAATTATCACAACAGTAAAGTAATGATATTTACACTATTGGAAATGAGTTTGATCAATCTAGATAATTGAATTAAGTAAACCAGTTATATTTTATTCATCACAATACGAACCTTCATTTCATTTTTCTTCTTTCTTCTTTTTCTTTTTTCCTTCTTCTTCTTCTTCCTCTTCTTCTTCGTACTATTGTCATTATTACAAGCTTGATACCCTGTTTTTTCGTGACCCCCCCCCCCTTCATCACTCAAACTTATCTTCCGTATAGCTTCCATATAGTGGAGCGTTGTGGCCCAGTGGATAAGTCTTCTGACTTTGAAACAGAGGGTCGTGGGTTCGAATCCCAGCCATGGCGTAATTTCCTTCAGCAAGAAATTTATCCACACCGTGCTGCACTCGACCCAGGTGAGGTGAATGGGTACCCGGCAGGATTAATTCCTTGAATGCATGAGCGCTGAAAGGCAGCTCGAGCTAAAGCCGGGGTAATAACGATAATTACAACGCGCCTCGGAATAGAATATTTCTAGATAGATGGCGCTATATAAATGCCTATTATTATTATTATTATCATTATTATATATAACAGATTGCCGAGATGTCCATCCACTTTGTATAGCGTGGGCTAGTCAAGGAGCGTGTGAGTCTTACCCTGGAAACGTGTGGCCTGTTTGCCAAAGCAGCTGCAACCAATGTGATATATTTGGTAAAAATGGTAGGCGAATCGTGTAGCTAACACAATGGAAACCAAGGGTGATTCAATCCTTACTCGACAGAAAAAAGTAGATTTTCACTAGGCGTAATATCTCATCACTGCCATTGCCTCTGCTGACCTTTGCTGATACTGTTACTCCTATAAATCACTACTACTACGACTACTGTTATAATACTACTTCTACTACTACTACTACTACTGCGACTACTACTACTACTACTACTACTACTACTACTTCTACTATTATTGCTACTGTTGTTGCTACTACTTTTACTACTACTACTACTACTACTACTGCTACTACTGTTGCTTCCTCTACTCCATATGTTACTACTACTACTACTACTACTACTTCTACTAAAAATTGCATTAAATGTGACATTCGCACAGGTCTTTTTAAACTTGTACCCCGTTCAATTAAATACAACCTGTCTATATTTTGGCAGCCACCATCCACCATTGCTCACAACAATTTCAGAATATGTATTTATTTATTTATATATATGTTCTGTATAGTATATGTATATGTGTGTGTGTGTGTGTATGTGCGTAAGGGTGTGTGTGGGGATGGATTTGCGGCTGTGTGTGTGTATGTGTGTAAATTTACTCAATCAAGGAACAATTCGAAATATTAGGTCATGAACTATTGACAGTTGTATAAAATGTCATAATTTAACAATTTAAACCTCACATTTTATTTGCAAACTACTTTTATTCAGGTTCGGCCCCTTCTTTGCCTCTGAAAGATACGTGTGTGCTTGGCCATTGCTTTGTCGATGAGAATAACGGTAAGAATCTATCATTGCCACTAATTGTATGTATATATATAAATATATAAATATATATATATATATATGTATATATATATATATATATATATATATATATATATATATATATATATATAATGTAAAATAAGTAGTTGGAGAGAACAATATTAGGCGTAGCTTAAATCAAGGTTCCCCAGAGCTGTTTACCGTTGTTCTCTTCAACCATTTCTTTCACACAATATTCAAAGAAAAGAGTTGTCAAAGCTGTTGTACATGTATAACTTCACATAAATATATATATATACAATATGTATATATATATTTTTTTTTTTTTTTTTTTTTTTTTTTTTTGGGGGGGGGGGCGTGATTCATCAATCTATACATGAACTAAAAACCATAAATATCTGTTTGGCTAAAATTCCTTTCTCCTTCCACTGATTGTCTTTACCCCTTAGATATGTGTTTGTGATAAGCGATATACAATCATCGCATATTTTTCATAAATGTTTAAATGTTTAATTCCATACAGCAAGTAGGTGCATATCAGCTGTTGAAATTTGCTTTACCGTAGGATGGTATCAAGGTAAGGAAGAGAGATTAATTTTCATAATAATTCCACTGGTACTTCTACTACTACTACTACTACTACTACTACTACTACTACTACTACTACTACTACTACTACTACTAATACTACTACTACTACCACTACTACTACTACCACTACTGCTGCTGCTGCTGCTACTACTACTACTACTTCTTCTATTACTACTAGTAGCACTACTGCTACTATGACGACGAAGACAACGAGGATAACAATACTCATAGTTGTAATGGTAATTGCACTAACAACAATAGTGATAATGATGATAGAAAATAATCAATACTTGTATATCAATATAACCACAATTTTTGCTCGCGTATCTTATATAGCCAGAAACTGCTAAGAATATTGAATAATGTTCATTCATTTGGTATAAATGCATCACATATCCTAAAAGTTGACTTCACGCTTCGCGCTCGCAATATCTTTTTATGCCATGCGAGATACACTTTCTTGTAAGAATAATGCTAATTAAATGTACCTAAAACTCCACTCAAAACAAAAAAAATCGTTTTAACCCTAACTAGGCGGGGCTTTTTTGGCTGTTCTGTGGCCGGGGGGGGGGGGGTGATTCAACCCCCCCCCCCCCCGATATCTCAGCCGCCGATCTAATTCACTAAATGAAGCTCCTAGAATACAAATTTTTGGTAAAAATATTCTTTGTAGCATTCTTAACAATCGCAATTGAAAAAAACTTCGGTTTGGAAATCTATTTCTTATGCATTTTATTGTTTTATGATATTCTTATGTATTTCTATGTTTTTCAACCTTTTGTTTTTCTTTGTTTTTTCTACCAGATTTATTGCACAACCTTTTTAAAGCATACATGTAATTATGCTAAAATCAATTGATTTCAGCTGTTTAAAGTAAAATAATCATATCTTTAGAAATAAAATGAGAAAACTCAATTTGCGTTGGCTTTGTAGACAATATCAAGTTTTGGAACAATTTTTGGTCTGACATGCTTGAAAGAAAAATATGGTATTATACTTTTGTATTTGTATATGGGTGTATTAATGTTTAGGTATATTATGTATGTGTGTGTATATGTATGCATTTATATATCTCGCATCTAACATTTCATCCAAGATTTGTATTTTTTTTGTTTTTTATTTTGAATACCTCGTTGTTACTATATTATGTTTATGTTGTATTATTATTTTTTCTTATGTTTCTTTGTTTTTGATGATGATCCTTAAATATCAGGATTTTTTATCAATAAACTTTTGAATTTGCATTTGCATTTATGAAATGCTGCGTAATTTCGGAATCGCGTACCCGGGCGTCGTAAATTTGGTCTCAAAATGTGCGCGAGACTTATAAAAAAGTATATACTCTGTGAGTTGCGCGGTCAAAAAATTTCGCGCGGCGAAATGATCGCAGAAAATGTTGAGGGGGGGGGGTGTTGATTCACCCTCCTCCCCCGGCCTGTTTAGAGTTAAGCCGCCGATCTGGGAAAGATAAATGAAAATATCCCCCCAACCTCCTTTGGAAATAGATGAAAAAATGAAAATTCATTTTTTATTGTTCGAAATAGACATACAAATGAAAATACTCAGAAATTTGTTTTGCCCTCTTGATCGTGGACCCGGCAGCCGCTGTGCAGCGCAAGATCGCCAAGGCTATATCCCTTTTATCGTTGAACGCCAAACAGGGTAGCAGCAGCTCCCATCATTTAACGTCTTTTGGTCTGACGCGGCTGGGATTTGAACTCCCGACTTACCGATTGTGAGACGGACGCTCTTCCAACTGAGCCAATACGCTGGTCAAAATATGGATCGCTTTATATATTGTAATAGAAACACTACTTGCGTGTTTTGCACCTGGGGCCGATTGCACAAAAGGGTCTCTCCAAGGACCGTTTTTCTTGTCCCCCATCTTTTATGATGTGCTGTATGCGAGATATATATGAAATGTATTACATAAATTCGTTAGGTATTTGTATACAATTTCATGACATATCACATCATTTTATGAAAAAAGATTTTCTTAACTTAAACGGATGAGTGAATATGTTTGCAGGTAATTTATTTTAAACGCGTTTCACATGACGCATCATAATAATTGGGCGACACGAAAGACGGTTCATACAAAGACCCTTTCGTGCAATCGGCCCCTGGACTCCAGCAGGGACACAAAAGGTGGATTTAGCGCCCTAGTTACTATATAAAGATCGTGATTCACACTGTTTTGTGAAACATGCAAAATAAATCTTACCCCCCCCCCCCCTCATCTGTTCCCAAACTTTTCTTATGCCCCCATTAGTTTTCAAATACTGGTGCCACCACTGCTAGGAGTGATTCCGTTACTTAGAAGAGCGACAAAAACATTATCACGTGCTCCCCTCTCTCCCAAGGACAATTTGTAAATGACCTATACCTTTAAAATTATTGTTCATACGTCACATTCCGAGTAACAATATAAACTATAATGCCTTGAATAATGATGAAATGTCATTAAATTTGTCAAAAGTGGCCCCTCTTTATTACAATTAATTCAATACCCCACCCCTGCATCCCGGCCTGTCCCATCAAACACACTTTCGAAACGTTCAGATGACAGAACTTGAGCAAATTACTGAGTAACAAAATATCTTATATATCTGTAACTGAAGTCCAAAAGAAAATACCGATGCGACATTATGCGTTAAGAATTGCGACGTTATGCAATAGTGGTTCGGGCTACGAAATTATGCTTTGACTGTGACGCTATGCGAAAATCATCCAACGCACAATGTCACTCTCACAGTCAAGACATAATGTTGTATTTGCGACACAATGCGTTTGTTCCATATCATCGGCTGTAACATGCGTCGTTGAATAGAACATCTTTTTCACCTCTTGCGAAATTTCGCACCATCGAACTCATGCATTTTCTCTATTTGTCAAACATTTAACGTATTTATGAGTTTCTAAAGAGCTAACATATTATCATCTTGCTTTTGCCTTTTTACGCACGATAATACGTTCCTGCCATGTTATATTTTGCCTTCCCGCGTGGGTCAAGCGCCACACAATTCGGATCACTTTATTGATGAAGGACTTTTTTACGCCTTGGCTAGGATTCGAACCCATAACCCTCTGTTGTCCCTGTTTTCGATGATGACCTCTAAGTCGGTCATTATGATTTGATGAGCATCTTCAATAGATTTCCAACGCTCCAAAAAGCGTCTACGCAGTAGTTGCCGAAAGTTGTTAATATAACTGTCTGTGGCCCGTACACTGTGTAGCAATATCTAAAGAATTATCGCGTGTACTATAGTTTTATTAACTCGCTTCGGTCTACTTGTAATTATTCTGTTATTCATGAAAATTTATGTGATTTGAAATGCAATGGCACATAGTCTTTTATAAACTTTAACTGTAGGTTTTTTTAACAGGCATCTAAACACTTGCTTAAACTGATTGTCCAGGCTGGAGATTTATTTATCTTAATAAATAAAATTCACAGAGCAATATGCTGAAGATTTGATCAAAATTGGATTCCAAATTACACATTCATTGAATTTTAATGATTTGCATTGTTCCAGTGAAACCGTTCTAGGCATGTCTTTATGAATATTCATTAGGTGGGCTGTTGATATCATAACCCCACTTGTTCTTTTTGTATAAAATTATCTTAATTCAACATTTATCTACCAAGAAGCATATCATTTAGATTGACAACTGCATTAGTTATCTATTGCCGCAACTTATTTTATCATAATGGATACGCGTCATGTACACATGTATGAAAAAATGAAACATTTATTATTGCATGTAAAAAAATAAGAAGAAATAAAATGGGGATGTGACTTCATCAGCCTACATAATGAATATTCATGACGATGTCCATATAACTGTTTTCAAAAAAAAAAATTGTTACCCGATTTTGATGAAATTTTCAGCATTTTGCTTTGTGAAATTTACTCTACTCTTTTTAATATAAATATTTTCAGCCCGGACCATCCCTTTAAGCTATTAGGAGACATACGGCCTAAATAAAACCAAAGTATTACAGTGCACGAAAAGAAAAAAACAAAAAAAACAAACGCAGTCAACAAGTGGCATACAGACTGAGTATGAAGACAATGACATCTTAGTTTCTCAAGTTAAGTTGACTGATTTTATAGTTCAAATGTTAGTTTGCTGAGTGCGTTCGAACAAGTGTGGTAACAACGTTTGCAATTGTGATACGTGACAGTATATCTTGGATAAGAGCGTATATTATCACTTGATTTCATCAACAGGTTTAATATGTTTACCTACGCCAGTCAAGCCCGTTCCTTCAACAGTAAGATGCATGTAAGTCGACACACCTGTATTATAAAAAGGAAGGGTAACGCTATGATCTTATTGTAACAAATTACATTTATTTCGTTAACGTTACGTGGTGATTCGTATTTTACTTGTAGCATTTCACCTATTTGCTGGGTCACATACCCCAACATTTTTTTTTATAAGAAGAATGTTTCTTACGAATGTACGCAAGACGTGATAACGCGACTAAACGTTGCAAGCCGTGTTTGACCCCTTGCACGAAGCCGTTAGACTGGGGAAAATGGATTAAAGAGAGCCTCAACCTGAGTGAGGATAGATCGCATAATCAATTCTTGTTCATTTATCAATTGTATATCTAATTTTCAGTACAATAGGTTGAGACTAAGTCCCGTGGTAACAAGACTCCTAACACATTTATGAAATTGACTGCTTGGATGTTGTCGTTTTTATTTACATGTATAATGTTTTGCACAAACACAGCGAAAACAGACTGATTCTGTATATTGTTAGGACAGGAATTTGTCTTCAATTCAAAAGAAAACAAGTAAAAAAAAAAGACTCAAAGGCAATTTGTAAGATGTCATAATGTCATACACTAAATACCCCCTTTCTGTAATGACGCAATGCATCGATGAAAACTATTTTGGAAACCACATATTGGTAATGTCTACAAAATCATTGCTCGTAATGCTTTTAGCCTTGGTAAAATAAAACACTTCCTACCAACACTATTTTTGTCGGGTCAATATACAGCCCAAAATACCACTACCACAAACAAACTGTAATAAGGGTTTTTCGACTACTTTGGGCATTATTTGAACTTTAGACTAACATGCTAAAAATGTACCAAAATCTGCATCTGTGAAAGTGGTTATTTTTCAAGATGGCATCCAAGATAGCTGCCGTTCATTAAAAAAAAATCAATTTCTCAAAATAAATTTGTTTTTATGGGTCCAAAATTATGGAATTCTTTTACAAGTGATATTCTGCAATGTACATGTTGGTCGATAAATGTAAAAAAAAAATTAATCCATTTCTTATAAATGATTACTGGATTATTTAATTCATCAATGTCTATTGTAATAGTATGTTAATCTCTTATAGTATATTTCAGCTATGATTATATGCTACCATGTCCACTGTATAATAATTATAAATATGAAAAAATGAAAAATGAAACAATTGAATTGAATTAAAAAATGAAAAAAAAAATACAGTGCAGTAAGGTTACAGCTGTCCGCAAGACTCTGCTGAAGCATAAACATTTGTTGCTGGTTCTTAGGTGGGACAAATGTGAAAGTGGTTATTTTCAAGATGGCATCCAAGATAGCTGCCATTCATTGAAAAAAAACAATTTCTCAACATAAATTTGTTTTTATGGGTCCAAAATTATGGAATTCTTTTACAAGTGATATTCTGCAATGCACATGTTGGTCGATAAACGTTAAAAAAGACTAAATCCATTTATTATAAATGATTACTGGATTATTTAATTCATCGATGTCTATTGTAATAGTATGTTAATATCTTGTAGTATATTTCAGCTATGATTATATGCTACCATGTCCACTGTATAATAATTATAAATATGAAAAAATGAAAAATGAAACAATTGAATTGAATTAAAAATGAAAAAAAAAATACAGTGCAGTAAGGTTTACAGCTGTCCGCGAGACTCTGCTGAAGCATAAACATTTGTTGCTGGTTCTTAGGTGGGACAATAATTCTAATGATGTAGAGATGTGATTCAATCAAAAAATGTATCTAGAGTCGGATGAAAAGTTCTCTGATGTTTGAATAATTACCAACTTTTCTTGATTTCCCGATAACAGGAATCCAGACGAACATACGCAGACCAATCTTCCTATACCTAGTTTGATAGAAGAGTTGTTAACTACGATAAACGAACTGAAGTACGCATCGTCTACTTTGGAAAATGATTCTATAATTGCTCTAGATAGACTTACTTCTCTCCTGACTAACCTTGATGGAGTACGTCTTCTTCCAATGCATATATACAACCGTCAAAACCAGGCTACAGTCTTGTGAGTTCGCATTAAGTTCGAATCTAAAAAGCTTGATTTTTTTTCTTTATAAATCTTCTGAAATAACATTTTGCTTAGATCGTTGAAATATTGATATACAGTTTCCATAGATATAAATGTTTTAGAATTTTTAGGGCTTGCTAAAGTAAAATAAATAAATAAATAAAAATATATGAACTAGAACGTGAAAGAGTAACATCCGAGATGATGGCCAGTGTATTATATTATGTGTGTGTTTGTTATATTTATATATGTGTGTATGTGTGTGGGAGGGAGGGGGGGGGGGCTAGTCCAAGGAAAATAAAGAGCAAAGGAGAGAAACGAACAGAATAAGAGTAAAATATTATATTGTTTCTCTGTTATTCTGTCAATATTATGACGAAATCTATCACAAACGTGCATTTTTGTAATGATCATGTCAAAATTTTTGCTCGCTCGCTTCGTTCGAACACAACTTTTTAATGATTTTACGCAGTACGCCATGTCGAGCTCCCTAAGAATTATGGCTCAATGCGCCTCTGTACTTGTAAATATACATTTAAACATTTACATGCTTTGGCAACTGTCCCCCTTGCACCCGATGCAACTAACATTTCATAACTATATGATAGCGAATTATAAAAAACCGCTGCCATTCTTTAACTCTTTAAGAGCCATTGGCAGCTATAGTTGCCCATAGCCCTCTAGTGCCACTGGCAGCTATAGTTGCCCAAGTAACTTTTTTTTTGTTTAACCAATTTTACAGCCAGAAAATCAAGACCATATTCTGTGTTTTTTATGTTGTTATATTGGCAAGGAATTCACAATTGATTTTGTTATATAAAAAATAGTGGTTTACATAGACATTTTTTGAGTAAAATGGCATTTTTGCATCATTATTTTGAAGAGTTGATTGCGGATATTACCGCGATCTGAATCAAGATTTCCCCTATAGACACGTGTGATATAAAGGTTGTGTGTAGCAATACACGTACTTCTATGGGCAGAGCAAAGGCGAGTGTGCGAAGGCATTCAGCTCAGAATTGACCAATGACAGAGCGGTACGATGTCTCTCACCCAACGCTACTCGCCCATTCGCTATTGTTTTATGAATATTCATGAGCTATCGATCGGTTCTTTTGCAGGCCGGTATGGTAGTATTCTTGTGTCAAGGCCTTTTTCTGCCTGCAAATGTGCACAGTTTCGGGGAGATTTTTTGGGGGGAGGGGGGGGGGTGGGCGGAAAGGTCTTATACTTTGTTTTATTAGCATTCTCACAAAATTCTTCTCGTTATAAATATATGAGTAAAGAAGGCTGTCATTTCCAACTCTCATCGCACTGTAATCATCACACTCATTATTTATTTATTCATTTATTATTATTATTCATTCATTATTATCATTATTAGTATTACTATTATCGTAATCATTATTATCATTATTGTTATTATTATTATCATTATTCTTCTCCTTCACCTTCTTATTATTAATGTTATTGCCATCAGAATCATCAGCTTTATTTGTCTCAAGATTTTTTTTTTTCAAGGTGGATGTTTTTCCTTTGCTAAATCAAACCATTGGTCAGAGAAAAAGTAAACGGAGTATATACAGTAATATCAGATGTTTTGAGGAAAAGAAAGAAAGGGATACATTAACAAAACCGATCAGACCGACCTGTTAGTTGCTGCATCATTGACGTCACTATCAAGGGGGTTTTAAAACGACTTTAGAGAGTAAAACTGAAAATGATAACGATGATAACGGGTTGAATATTACATTTCTTTAGACCACGCATATTATTGTACACTATGTTATCTGAACAAATTATTTATTTTACCACGGATAGTGCTACAAGCTGGGGAGGCCCTGGGCGGATGCAGGAGTTTTCTGTAGGGGGGCAAACTGTTTTCTCTTTACCTGGGTCACCCATAATAAATCAATACCGGAACCTTTGAAAGTATTCAAAAATCAAATCAAAAGACGCGCGTAAGCCCCGATTTCTATGAACATCCTGTGCTAAATTACTCTCCTAGATAATAGGTCAGGAGGGAGCGCGGATTAGAGATTCCTCATGAAAGAGAGTCTGGGCATCTATTGTTTATGACTTGGTGGCATGAACAAAGGAATGTAGTCACGTAGAATGTTAACAGGTGGCTACTTTGGTCAGACCAGTAATACAGAAAAAAATAGGCCTATTTTCTTTTTGAAAATTTGTATTGATTTTTTTGTTTGTAACTGATTTGCATTCCCTCTTCTTTGATTCACGAAAAATAAACTTGTTTTTCTTACTTCTGTGCACTTTGCCAAGAACGCCCATATTATTTTGTGGGATTTTATACCCCAAACTTGAAAGTATTGAATCTGTCCGACCCCTCTTTATCTATATTTCAATATATCATCTTTAGTTCTTTTATATTTTGTCTCCTTCTGACTGGCAATAACTTTGTTTGTTACACTACGAATAAAAAAAATTACAGAGTCTTATTTTGAAGACTACACGAATGAAAGGGTACAGTTGGCGCACTTTGAAGATACATGGCTCTAATATATTATTGTGTGTGTTTGCGTGGGGATCGCAGCTGTGCTGTGATTGGTCACTTGATCGGCGACAATGCCCTTTTTTGGAACAGGTCGCTTTCTCGTACTTCAGAGGAAATAACTTGAATAGCAAAATAGTATTTCATTCAAAAGAGCATTATTTTTCGTTATTTCTGTTTGTTCAATTTCATCAATAGATACGTCATTTGAAAGGGTAAACATTGAACTTTCATTTTATCTTCTTAATTTCTTGGTATCTCTACAATTCATCAGGTTATTTACTCTTTGAAATGTTCATGAAATCATAATTTTCTAGGTTTTACTTATTGAAAAAAAATGATGTAAAATATTACATCTTTTCTCAATTTTTCCAAACGCGAATATGAAAGATAATAACACGACCATAAAGCCCATGAACCATGCATCATTTCATGTGTAGAAGGTTTTATTATACAACGTACGGGTAAAGAATTATGACCGTTTTAAAATCAGTCGCTGCTCACATTTCGGTCAATTTAGGA
The DNA here is from genome assembly GCF_037042905.1 of Lytechinus pictus. NCBI lineage: Eukaryota > Metazoa > Echinodermata > Echinoidea > Temnopleuroida > Toxopneustidae > Lytechinus > Lytechinus pictus. The sequence continues at coordinate 7,597,296 of NC_087253.1, forward strand.
TTCCCTCGAATATCCCTGGCAGTAGAGGGGTATTGGGCCTGGCAGAGTAAGAGTTAAGTAATCAGAACTGTGGTTAAACTGCCAATTTGTGCTTTTAGGTTGTTAATGATTCATGAATTGCCCCCCCCCCCCAAGAAAAAAAAATCAAGAGACAAATTAATAACTCTTCTTCATTCAGATGCAAGTTTTCTGCCTTCGACAAATTTAATTCATTAACTTAAATCTTTACCCATCTTATCTAGTATAGTTATTGCACCACTCGATCTACTAATTTGAAAACAGCAGCGAACTTCAAGATTGCTTTCAATAAAGCCTTGGAACAAGTTAGCATTTAGGAAAACAGAGAGTAATAGGTACAAATATACCACATTAACATCGCGTTTCTAACGAAAGAGCATACTTGTTTGCCCATGATATACCTTGCGAAACCTCTATTACATTCCGAAAGGGCAAAAAAAGTAAATTGGGAGTTGTACAAGTGCGATGTCACCTATATTTATTGGTCAGATTGACAATGGGAGTATGTCCATATCATTAGTGATGTCAATATTTAAGTGCCCATAACTCCCTTAATCCTTGTTCATTTTTCTCAAACCTTTATTGATTTTTTTCTTCTACTTTCATCTTTTCATACAAGTTATTCGCAGAATAATTCCTGCTTTACCGATCGGATGACGACTGCCATTCCTAACTCAAGATTGTCCCCTTTTCCGTATTTCCCTTTCTCCGCAGGGTTCTGTATGGTGTAAATTTGCACCACATTGACGACGATACTTTCAGTGGATTTCCAAGCCTTCGTACACTGTAAGAATTAGTATACCTTTACTTCCACGGAATAAATAAATCGGAAGAAACTGAAGCCATGCTATCATTATCGTCACTGTACTAATAATTACAATTATCATAGTCATTTTTTCTTACATGAAAAGTAATGTGTGTATGATTGCCTTGTGTGTAGGGGGAGGAAAATACGGTATGGCTGGATGCATAAGACTCCGTAAAGGCTTATACTAATCAGTCGGTCGCATGGCTGATTTGCTTGTTTGAAGTGTTAACACAGTTGTCCAGTACACATTATTTAAGGCACTTGCCTGCTTAAACGAAACTCGAATTCCAATTTAATGTTATTTTTCCAGCGTGTTTGTCCCATTGACGACACTGTTAGAAAAAATCCCATCGAAATTCCCCCCCCCCCAAAAAAAAAAAAATCGCCAATAATCCAAACCCGAGTGATTTCGCGCGCGCACGTGAACCGACTGATTAGGATAAGCCGTCCGAAAGGTACTACATCTAATTCTTTTGATCAAAATGGAAATATTAGTGATAATATTCAATTCAAATTTAATTCAATTCAAACTCTTCTTCATTCGCATAAGAAATGCTCATACACAGATTAAATAAAATACAATATTTTCTTCTTCTTCTTCTTCTGGAAACAGTACAGTCCATCGTCTGGTGTATTGTCGTACTGGTGAATTTTCCAGTTTACGTTTGAAAAAAAAGAATAAAAAAAGTAAATATGGTAAAGTAAAATGGCACACACAATTTACCCTTTTCGTAAAGGCACAGACTGCGCTCATCTGAATAAATCAATGACCAATTGACTGTAAATCAAACTGTGGGCATACATTTGTTTTTTACTTGTTTTACGTTACTACAGTCCATTCCGTGAATTAATCATTCCAAGCTAAACATTGATTTTGATTTTTTGTATCACGTTTTGAAACTGAAATCTTAACTTTCATGACTGTATATCATGAGGGGGGAAAATCATCCTACTATGTGCAGTGGAGCATAGGATTATCTTGTGTGTGTGTGTGGTTTTTTTTTTTTTGGGGGGGGACGCAATAATAAATTTCCCCCATGAACAAAGGATAATCTTCTGCTCCGCCGCCCACCTATCTTGCTCTTAAGCCCCCATCACACTTATTCCGAATCAAGCAGAATTGGCCTGAATGAAAGGACTATTGTTCGACCAAGGAGATATCACTATCTCCTTGGTTCGACCACCAGTCGGTCATTTAAATCTACTTCGAACACCGTTCGAAAATACCCCTCGAATGTTTTGAACATGACCTAAACCTTCGGGACGGCCAAAAGAAATGACAAAAATATTTTGAATGGACTCAGAATGCAGTCAGAATATTTAGAATGCGCCTAAAATGTCCAAGAATGTAGCACGAATTGTTAATCTGACTCCATTGCGGTTCATTTTGACCAGTGTATGATGATTCACCAGGTCAATTTACTGAATTTTAACCCCAGTTTGGTGAATTCATAAGTTCCTCCCAAAAATTTCTAGATTTTTTAAATATTTTTTTGTTCCAGCTTCTGCTTGATTCCTGCTGATTCCGAATAAGTATGATGGGGGCTTATTACTAGTTTTGTTTTATAGCACTGGCTTGAATAGATAATAATGCATTTTTTTGTCAAAGGTATATATGGAAACCAAAATTATATATCTACGATTATTTTATTCTGCTTTCATAGCGTCTTAGCGGAGAACAATATTCAAGAACTCCACAATACAACTTTCAGCGGTTTACAACTCTTGCAATTGCTGTAAGTTATTTTTGGCAATGAATGATTATTATTGTCATGTTTTGCTTAAAGTAAATTTACAAGTATTGTCTATGTTCTTGTTGCATTTTGTATTTTCCTCTGTAGTTCCCAATCTTACGCATCTCAAACGAAAATAAATATATATAGTAAAATTTGATTAAACAATATACATGAATGGTATGATATTAATGTCCCAGTAATGCACAATGTCGCAAGCAATGACATTATGCGATGATCAACCAACGTATAATGTCACAGTCAGCGCATAATGTCGTAGCTTGAACTACTATCTCACAAAGTCTTGAGTCTTAGTGCAAAGTGTCGCAGCGGTATCTCATTCACGATTTGAGTTACAGATAAGATATTAAATACGTGCTCACTCAGTAAATTGTTCAAGTTCCGGCTGTGAACTGAACATTTTACAGATGACTTTTGTGGGGTAGGAGAGGATGCAAGGGGGGGGGGGGGGGGCAGTATTGAATTCATTATGTAAAAGACAATACAATGGTGCATATTTTTAATCTACATGACTTCATGCACTCTCTTGCAAAGTAAGTTAAATCGGAATCCAGCCTTGGCCATAAAATGTTGTGTTGGGAAGGAGAAAAATAAATTGAACAGAATGGTGAAAGTTTGAAAGAAATCGGACAAGCAATAAGAAAGTTATAGCTGCTTTAAAATTGAGATCACTAATACTATGTAGATATCAAATTGGCAACTGGGTAAGTAAATTATGACAAGGGGCAAGGACAACTTTCCCATAGGCCATGTACTTCATTATCAGGGATTTGTGGTTTTCTCCTAAGTAACCATTCCCCTGGGGCAGTAATCTAAATATAACCCTGGTAGTATACTGTTTTATGTCCTCATGAAAGAAAAATATTATTTGAAATAAAACTTTTGGGAAAAATGACATTTTAGCCATAATATGTATTGGAGTACATGAAAGAGTAGTCCTTGCCTTACATCACTATGACATCCCATATGCGGCCAATTTGAAGTCTCCATGGGTATAGTGATTACCAATATTTACAACTTTTAAAAATTCATAACTTTCTTGTTGTTTGTCCAATATTGTTCAAACTTTTACCTATCAACTTGTCTGATTTTTGTTTTCCTTATAAAAACAAGTTTTTATTTGGGTTGGATTCCCCTTTAAGTTACCTGTACAGCAATACGCGGGGATGGAGGGTGATTTTTATTGCGTTTCATTAGTCCACACAATACATTTTGTTTAAAGTCCAACCCATCCTCCTGAAAATGATTTCGATACCACCCTCCCCACCTCCTATGTATCTTTGGTAAGGCATTTATTGTCATCACCAGGTCCCTCGGAGAGGGACTTAAGTCGTCCGTCCTCGGGTTGCTTGCTTGCAATAATTCATCTCTTGATAGCAATCAGGTAGAAATTATCACGATCAATCGTACTATTATGATCATATCACAAAGTAATTTGTAGGTATATGTTCCCAGTTTCTGTCACCTTGTCTCCTTTATTTATTTCTATTTTTATTTTCTTCTTTAAAAAAGTATCAGAATGGGGAGGGATCACCCGGTACCCCCCCCCCCCTCATTGCCAGACCAAATGGTTTATCTTACAGGTTAAAATGCATTGCTGTTATGGCCAAAGTAGGATATATTCTTATCCATTCAATGCTCTGTCATCATCATTTGGTAAAATTATCATTCTTATTCAATTTCGATTTTCCGGCAATAATGTGAAACAAATAAAAATATAATTTCATGCGTGTGTATCTGTGTATTTTAGTATTTCTAAACATGTTTAACCTTTGTTTCTTTTCTAGAAATCTTCGACAAAACAGGATAATCTCTGTCGAAAATGATTCGTTTGCTGACTTGAAGAGTCTTTTGTTTTTGTAAGTATAGAAGCCTGGATATTTCAGGAGGTGTGTGGGGGGGGGGGGGGCGTAAGTCAAGAAAAAATTGACTTTTGATGATGTTTGGTATATGAATGGTCCACATTGTAATCAGTATAGTATTGGGAGTGTAGCTTCATTTGAAACGTATGTTGCGATCTTAATAAGCAAAACGTACATATCTATACATCCAACGTAATGTATAAAGTTGATGCACGTGGGTCATAGCGTTTCCGATAAAACAACTTGTGTATCTCGTTGCGAGCGCGAAGCACGAGCTAAAAACTTCTCACATTAAGACCTAAAAACAATTGTGCGCTTTTTCTTAATAATGACAAAAAGAGGTCTCTTCCTAAATAAACGAGTCGTTGGGTTGAAGACTTGTTGATATTCTGATCCGATACGTGACCCTTTTTAACTGTTTAGAGAAATATTGTATATTCTTACCTTAAAATTTACATCCTAAGTACCTTTTTGTGACCATGAACATGATGAAAAAAATAGCACGGGTAAAACTCTGCATTTAATCTTGCACTTTCTAAATACTCAATTTTGAAAAGGAGGACCTTTAAGAACTGGGTTACACGCTCTGAATACGGGCCTGTAAAGTGGGGTGTGTCCCTTTCCTACGGAGCTTTGAGAGAGTGTTGTCTTGTCTACATGCATCCCCTTCCCCATCCCCTTTTTCTGACCGAGATGAAAGTCTCAAGAAATTGTCATGAATTCTTTAAGTTCTATATTCGTGTTTTTTTTTTTTTTTTTAAGGGAATTAGCTAATAACAGCTTAGTCCGTGTGCAACCTGGCGCCTTTACCGGTTTGATAAATCTCAGAAGCCTGTAAGTAATTAAACTCATGTTTTATTTGTTATAGTAAACAATTTTAACATTGTACTAGTTCATTTGAATCAACAGCTCAAAATCTCGATTTCATTAATATGGACATTTCTTCCGTTTTCAGATACTATCAAAATCTTTATTCAAGTTTAACCACTTTCTTTCAATACCAGTTATTTGATCAATTACACACGAATAGTCCCAAATCTGTTTTGGTTTATAACATCGTAGTGAAATGTATTAATATGTTCCTTAACGATCTAATGGATACCAATAAAGTATATTTTTATATTTAATTGGTATAAAATTTTCCGGTAATGTAGGTTGAGGGGGAAACATTTGAAAAGGAGATCTAAAAAAAACTTGAAAATGCAAGTGAGATTACTGTCTTCCAAGCCATGGACTTTTAATGTAAATCCCATCTTTATTTCATTCTATGTAATTTTCTTCTTGGCACTTTGTTATATCAAATTATAAATTGCTTTGAAAAATACACATGAAGGTCGTATTTTGTTCAACGAGCGGGCCTAGCGACTGAGAGACTCGGGATAGAAATAGGAAAAATGAAATTGAGAATGTCACGTTGTGGTATTCTTAATGAAATTTCATTTTTAAAAGTGAGATTTTGTCTATTGGATTTTTTTTCATTTGTGTTTTGTTCTATGGGGCGGAATCCCCCCCCCCCCCCCGTGAAATCAAAATGAAAATTATGTTTATCTATGATTCAACAATGCGGCAATGTTTTACGTACACACTAAGAAATAAAGGTTCAAAATTTAACACCGAAAGGTTGATGCAAAATCAGCACCCTATGGGTTCAAAAATTGAACCCCTGATTTGGGGTTCAAAAATTGAACCCTGCGGTTGGGGTTCATTTTTTGCACCCTGCGGGTTCAAAACTGCACCCCTAAATTTTAAATTGAACCCCTAGGGTGCAGTTTTGAACCCGCAGGGTACAAAAATGAACCCCAACCGCAGGGTTCAATTTTTTAACCCATATGGTGCTGATTTTGCATCAACCTTTCGGCGTTCAATTTTGAACCTTTATTTCTTAGTGTGTATATTCATTGTAACTATGTAGCGTTCTATCGGTCGTAACTATGACATAAGCAACATGCGTTAAGATTTTCGATATCTTGTGAAAGTGGAGGTCTTCGATCACACCCCCCCTCCCCCCCCCCCCCCTCCTCGGTCTATGATGCAATAAACTACCCCAACCTAGTTACGGTTAATTTAGAACTGAACACCACCTTGAATAGTATCAACTCGATTCTGTTTATAAATTTAAGATTCAAAATTGAGATCATGAGAACGCAGTCTTTTTGAGTTTGTCATGTTTATAGCACAAATAAGCTAGCAATTTTCGCATCCACTGGATTACAGGTTGATGTTTGATTTTCAGCACGAGAATACACTGTCTCCGAAACAGAAAATACATTTTCAATCCCAACGACAATATATTAGGGCGCCAGTACTATGTACATACCACCACCCCCATATGATTTACTACTTTTTTTTTTTGTAATCTTGTTTTTAATCTTTAGGGGACAGGCCCTTTTCAGAGAAATCATATGTTATTTAATTGTCATAATTAGGTGCGTTATCGAAATTGATTAACAATATAAAGTGACTAAGGGCGTTTAATTGACAATTATGCTACAGCTAAACAATGAAATAGATGCTAAACTCGATAGTATGTAGATCGCAAAGATCAAAATCACACAAAATTTAAAAATGCAGTAACATCAGTAGCGTATCTAGCATCAACTAGGGCCCATGCACAAGCATAATTTCGTCACTATTGTCCCGACTCCCGAGACCATTAGGCCCATAAAATGCTTTTTAGGACATATAGGATCTGATGCTGGATATGTGTGCCTGAACATAAACAACGTCCTTCTTCTTTTAAATTTTCTCTACAGGCTTTGGTGTCCAATTCAATTCAATTCATTGTTCAATTGTCCTTGAAGTATTATAGCATTATCAATTAATCTGTAATATCAATGTCGTTGACAGGGGTCTCTCAGAGAACAAAATTCGTCGGATCGAACAGGGTTTCTTTTATGGTATGGAGAGTTTACAATTTCTGTAAGTGTGTTACTCCAACTTTTTTCCCTTTTACTTTTCCTGTCGACCAATTTTCTTTTCCCGGTATAGTATCAACAAGTTAATGAATGTTCCGAGCAAATGCAATGATACAATAGTAGTTTTTAATTTAGTTGTTTTATGAGAAAATTTTAGGGACACGAAAAAAAAAGGATTCTAAAGAAAAACTACATAATTGACTAATTGATGAAATTAATGTTATATATTCAATTTGTATCTTTTTCGCAAATTATTGATAAGCCTAATTTCCATTTTTTTTTCTTTTTACATACGGAAATAGGACATCAATCTTGCTCCTTGTCAAACATTCAATATGAAATATTTTTTTGAGCTATTGATGAAAAAACCCATTCATAATATTTTTTTTCCAGTTGAGATATTATAGACGTTACTATGCATCACATCCCACAAATAGAACAAAGACTGATGCTTCTCTACGTTTGACGATGTTCATTACTGTTGTCTATACATACTAATTTTGAACAACAATTTTAAGATATTAGAAAAATAATGAATCATTATTGAAAATTTAGATTTTCTTTTTATGTAGTATTATTAGTAATATGTATTCCAGCGAGTTATATTACAAATCATCCTTTATTGTTTTATTGTCATCACATTCAGGTATATGGAATCAAACAACATTAGCGAGATCGAGGTCGGCTCGTTTTCTGAACTAAGGAATCTTCAACTATTGTAATTTTTCAATTTATTAACGATTTCCAGAATAAAAGTATGTTATACCATTAATCTAAGAATGTTTTAATCTAATGCATAATTTCATTCAAATCGTTGGCTATCAAATTCGTTAATATCCAAAATGTAAACGAATCATTACTAGATGAATGAGTACCCAAACAATGAAACATTAAAGTGCATCTAGCAGACCACAGGTTCTCTTGTATATAAAAAAAGGTTTTTTTTAATGGAGGTAAACCGTAGAGTAATGTTTGTTTAAAGAAAAAATAAATTCACAAATGACTGTGATAGAAACTGAATGAATTATCTTACGTAAAATAACTATACCTCACAATCCTCTGTATTTATGCAATATAATAATTAAGTAGTATAAAGTAATATTTCGAATATCAACGTCAGTTGAAACAAATGTATAATACCTCTCAACTGATAATGCGCCTTAATTGTGCGTATTGTGTGCTTCTTTTCAGAAATTTGTCGTCTAATTCCATTCAGCACTTGCAACGCGGGATGTTTGCTGGTCTCTTCTCTCTTTCATATCTGTAAGTACAAATGAATTAAATCGACGTTTCTAAGGCAGCATGGAAACGCCAATTACATGCAATACTTTCAGTCTCTCCCATACTTGAGAGACGTTTTTCAACATCCAACTACGAGAAGTGTGCTTGCTCGCACGCTTCGCTTGCTCCCATATCGATATGAATGGTCAGCCCAACTCCAATTCAGTAGTTTATACCACACCAAAACAATTCAAACATCACTCGAAAAAAAAATCGCATATGCCTTAAATGCCATTACCTACTATGATATATTACATGTAAGTACACGTTTTATGTACCCCATATAGGAAGGACGTTCAGTGCCCCCCCCCCCCCCCACAAAAAAAAAAAAATAATAATAATAATAATAGTAATAATTATGATGATAAATATAAAAAAAGAATGAATGAATGAAAGAAAGAATGAATTAGGATTAACAATAAAAGAAATTAATAAATAGAATTAAAAATATGATAATTTTCATCTAAATATATTACTTACCCCCCCCCCCCCCCAGCTAAGGAGGAATTCACGGCAATGCGTTGGGACAGGCCTATCCGAATACCGAATAATGTTTGTTGTATGCCCTTCTTCCGAATTCCTTTATCCTTGATATCCATAAATTCATTTTTGTCGGTATTATTTCATTTTCGTCTTGCCCCCCCCCCCCCCCCTCCTGATTGCTTGCAAATCACTCAATGTGAAAAGCGCTGATGCTTTTTTTAAGCCTGGAACACTGTGATTGATCCGTTGAGATTACATTTTAAAAAAAATTGTAATAGTATTTTATATGATTATTCCAACCTATGAAATTTGAAAAAGCGGCGTAAACGCTGAAATTGAAATTTTGGTCTATTTCGAGCCTCCCTGCAGGAATACCATTGTATTATGTTTTATTTTAATTTTTCCTGATTTTTACTTCTAACTGGTTTTATGCTCAAGTTGGCAGTGTGTGTGTGTGTTTGTGCGTTTTTTGGTTTTGATGTATACAATATACAATAACACTTTTAGGAGGCTGCACCCTAGAAGCTCCGCTTTTTCTTAGCAGCCTCTTCCATTTCTAACATGCTAATATTGATACTCGTAACTGTAATTTTTGTACGTCGAAATTTGATATGTTTCATTGCCTAAATATCTGAATTATTGTACGAAAAAAAATATTTGAAATGGAAATAAATGAAATGAAAAAAATAAAGTGAAAATAAAAATTGAATTCCAATTCGAAATGACGTCATCTTTGGTTGCGACTTTAAGCCGATTCATACTTTTCTCGACCACAAGGCTTGCAACAAATTAAAAATATACATTCTGCATCCCTAGCGTTATGCGAATTTAAGATAACAAGGGTCCTTTCTTGGAAGTTTCTTATTAATTGAAAAAAATTTTTTTTTTTTATATGCCGTTGTATTTCCTTTTTATTATTTTCCTTTAATTTCCGACGCAATTTCCTTTTACGACATGTGGGTTTCTTCTTTCCCCTTTTTCAGTGATTTGATAAACAACCACATCCAATCCATTGATGGCTTTACGTTTGAACATATGGCGTCTCTTCAGTTTATGTAAGTAATGTTACCCCGCCATTTATTTTTTCCATTGGATATAGTGTGTTTGGTAATAGCAGTAGTAGTAGTCGCCTTAAATGTAGTAGTAGTAGTAGTTGCTGTAGTTGTAGTAGTAGTATAGGAAACCAAAACCCAAGAAGAGAAGTAATCTTATTGGAAAGAGTAAAATGAGAGAAACAATTAAACAAAAGTTTCATCAAAATCGGTTATGAAATAAGCAAGTTATGGAAGTTTAAAAACTTTTGTTGTACTTTCTACGAGGATCCTCAAATTGGCAAACATGCTTCAAAATTGCTGATTTTGTAGACAACTCTCACTTTGTTTTGTACACACATTTTCAGATTTTCCTCATTATGCTTCAAATTGAATCTTGCCTCCTGCTGAGCAAAGCATATGTCATGGGAAAATATGATTCACACCACATATGTCAATGTCAGACAATTTGTGTATAAACCGAAAAGAGTTGTCCACAAAATCAGCCATTTTAAAACACGTTTGCCTATTTGACGATCCCCATAGAAAGTACATCTATACTTTTTAAACATCCATAACTTGATGAAACTTTTTTTAACTGTTCCGCTTATTTTACTCTTTTTAATAAGATTCCTTATGTTCTTGGGTTTCGGTTTCCTTTAAATGTAGTAGTAGTAGTAGTAGAAGTGATAGAAGTAGTAGTTGTAGTAATAGTAGTAGTAGTAGTAGTAGCAGAAGTAGAAGTAGTAGTAGTGATGGTAGTAGCCGTAATATAAAAGTAAGAGTAGCAGTATAGTAGTAATAATACTAGTAATACATGTAGCAGTAGTATAAAGCTAAGAGTAGCAGTAGTATGTAGTAGAGGTAGAGATAGTAGTATCGACAGTAGCAGAAGTGTAGTAGTAGTAGTATCATGAGTAGTAGAAATAGTAGTAGTAGTATTAGAAATAGTAGTAGTATTAGTTGTAGTAGTATCAGAAGAAGTAGTAGTAGTATCAGAAGTAGAAGAAACAGAAGTAGTAGTAGTAGTAGTAGTAGTAGTAGTAATAGTAATACATGTAGTAGTAACATTAGTAGTAGTAGTAGTAGTAGTATCAGAAATATGAGTAGTAGTAGTAGTAGTTATAGTAGAAGTAGTAGTGGAAGTAGTAATAGTAGTAGTAGTAGTAGTAGTAGTAGTAGTAGTAGTAGTAGTAGAAGTAATAGTAGTAGAAGTAGTAGAAGTAGTAGTAGTAGTAGTATTAGTAGTAGCAGTAATATAAAAAAAAATGTAGTAGTAGTTGTAGTGGTGATTATATAGTCATACATGTAGCATAAGTATAAAGCTAAGAGTAGAAGTAGTATGTAATAGAGGTAATGATAGTTGCATTAACAGTAGTATGAGTATAGTAGTAGTATCAAAAGTAGTAGAAATAGTAGTAGAAGTATAGTAGTAGTAATAGTAGTAGTAGTAGTAGTAGTAGTAGTAGTAGTAGTAGTAGTAGTAGTAATAGTAGTAGTAGTAGTAGGCCTAATATTAGTATCAGAAGTAGTAGGAACAGTAGTAGTAGTAGTAGTATTAGTAGAAGTAGTATCAGAAGTAGTAGAGACAATAGTAGTAGAAGAAGTAGTAGTAGTAGTAGTAGTAGTAGTAGTAGTAGTAGTAGTAGTAGTTGTTGTTGTTGTTGTTGTAGTAGTATATTTTGTTGTTTTTGTGGTAGTGGAAGTAAATTCATGATTGTCTATCAGCTAATGAACCTCATTTTTTTGGATTGGCTTTTTTTAAATCAGATTCTTCCTTGGTACTGAACTTAGAGCCGTTAGCCCTGATGCACTGACTGGTCTAACATCATTGGAGAAAATGTAAGGAAGCACATATTACACCATTCAGTGATTTATTTACCATTCAGTGTATTTACATATATTCATGAGCTCACGCTTCGAGACTATGGGTCTAATTTTGTACACTATATTTTATTTCGTGATCCAACAAAAAATCACTTTATTCACTGTTTAACCAATTATGTAAGCACCTCAGTTCCTATACTTCACACCCGTAGCTGCGCCACGTACCCAAAATATTCCATTAATCTGCAGTAAAATAGATATAACGAACGACTGGAGTGAAGTAAGCGTGGCAGCTAGATTCAATGTTTGAAACAGCCCCGCTCGCGAGAAGCTACGTCTAGTATGGTAGTGACATGGATCTCAATCCGAAATGCCACAGGTTCGAGGCACTTGTTCTACGTGTCTAGATCCCCCTGACCACCCCCTTAATAGTTGGTGACATTGTTTTGTCATGGAAAAGGCTACTTTTGGATATGATAGCAATATTTATTTAATTTAGCTTATTAGACTATCGTACCAGTGGTTTTTAATAGTCGCTTGTGTCTCGATGGCAGAATTGCTGGTGAAAAAGAAATTCGAAGCCAGCGTCGTGACCTAACAAAGGGGGGATAAACCTTTCAAACTTTATTTCTATCAGTATAGATACTAACCGTGATATAAGTGTAGAAGGTGCATATGGTATTAATACCTGTAGTGTGGATCACTCTAAGCCTTTTCTTGTTCATATTTTACCTGGAACTAATTGTTGCCCAACTAACTGATACACATACTCAATCCAACCCGAAGATTTTAAGAGTTCACCTTTATTTTGATTTTACTCAGGTCTACATCTGACAATCGTCTATGTTGTCTTCTAGAAGATAATGCTGATTTCACCTGCGCAAGGACATCACAGACCAGTCCTTTGGACACCTGTAGCAGGTTATATCCAAACTTGGCCTTGAGGATTGCAGGATGGGTCATGGGTTTGCTGGCTCTAGGTGGCAACGGCGCTGTTCTCTTTATTCGACTTAGGGATAGGAAAAAGAAGGTTTCCAGAGTTCAGAATACATTTATTGCTAGCTTAGCAATGGCCGATATTCTGATGGGACTATACATGATTATTATCACCTCTGCCGATGTTTACTATGGAAATGAGTTTTATCTCAGCGCCCCTCAGTGGCGAGGATCCCAGCTGTGTCGGTTTGCTGGTTTCCTTGGCTTTCTGTCCAGTGAGGCTTCGATCTTGACCCTGACCTTGATAACCGTTGATAGGTTCATTTGCATCATGTTTCCTTTTAGGCCAGATCTGAAGATTGAGCGCAAGAGTTCATTGATTCTTGTCGGTGCTGTCTGGGTTTTCACTATAATGTTAAGTCTGAGTCTGGTAATCATTACATCATACAGACCGGATGTGTATGGCCTCTCCGACGTTTGCCTTGGTCTCCCTCTTCATGTCGAAGCTGCAGACACAGGGGTATTGGAGATCACAGGAAATTTCTTTTTTGAGTATCAGGTCAATTTCGTGGTCACAGACAACAGTTCCAGGCCCCCATGGCTATTTTCCCTTATAATTTTCATTGGTTTCAACCTTGTTTCATTCACTTTTATCTTGATCTGTTACATTATGATCTTCATAAAGTCCTCACGATCTTCAGCGAAAGTTCGGAAGAACCGCTCCAATAAGCAAGAGACCAGATTGGCTGTTCGTATGGCGATGATCGTTGCTACTGACCTCGTCTGTTGGATGCCAGTTATCATCATGGGAATCCTTTCTCAGACCGGTGCAGTCACCCTTGATCCTTCGCTCTATGCTTGGACAGTGATTCTCATCGTCCCTATCAATTCAACCATTAACCCTTTCTTATATACGTTTATAGTGTACGTCGATGCCCTCATAAAGAAAAGAAGAAAGCAGAAATATGAAACCTAAATAAAGATATTACCTATTATTCTAGGGCACACAAAGGCTAAATATCCACCATTGCCTAAGTTTTCTATTGTTATCCACAAAGGTTAAGTCCACATTTGAAAAAAAAATCAAGAACTATGCTCCTTGCATGGCGATTCCAAGGATTCAGTAAAAAAAAAGGTAGTAATTGAAGATACAGGTGGTCCAGCCCCTAGATTATTGAATTAAATATTTATTTGAATGATAGATTCAGTACATGCATTTTGTTTTCTAGCTTAAAATTCAAAATGAAAGTAATTGATTTGTCGAAGTTTGAATGACCTAAACATAAAAGAAGAGTACAGGACCATTGTGGTTCTACATAGGGGCCTCGGATGTTAATTCGAAGGAGTAAAAACTGCACAACGAATGTAACTGAGTAGAATGTTCAGAAAAAAGAACCTCTCTCAATCGATACGGAGATAAAACATTCTATGACATTTATTTATGGATAATACAGTTATCATTTCTAGTGTTCTATTTTGAAAATCTTCTTTATTTTATAATACCTGAATATGATCAAGTTGTCCCCATCTCTCACAATAAGTACATGATTTCAAACCTATTCACAATTCATATCCCGCCTGAATTATGAGAAAGGGCAAAAAATCACGACAATGTGATTTTGTATATGTATATATATGTATATATATATATATAAATATATATATATATAACCCCTCAAAAACAGTTTGGAAATCTGTGTTTGACCATTAATTTCTCCAAACTCCCAATTTTAAAAAATAGCATGTTTCACATCATTCAAACGATCATTTAATTTTCTTTAAAATGATGCCATGCTTGTTATGGTCATGCCATTACGAAAAGAGCAGGATTCAAAAGTGTTGGATGAGGTCAGAATTAAAAAGCTGCAAAACAAGCAAAATAGGTTTGAAAATCTGAGTTTGACCATTAATTTCTGCCAACTCCCAATTTTACATAATGAATATTTAATATCATTCAAAATATCATTTAATTTTCTTAAAAATGATGCCATGCTTGTATGATCATGCCATAATGAAAAGAGCAGGTTTCAAAAGTGTTGGATGAGGTCTGAATTGAAAAGCTGCAAAACGAGCAGAAATAGTCATGAAGGGTCATTACAGAACATGATACTTATGTCTGTGTCAATAGAGATGAAAATCCATTCAAATCAAGCCCCTGCTTCCGTAGTGATGGTTCTGTGATATAACATGGTATGAGTGATCGTGGTTTGAAATACCCATGCATGTTTGTTTGTTTGTTAAGTGTTTGCTTGTGCAGAGGTGTGTTTGATTCCGTGTTAATTTCGATGTTAACGTGCATAAAAAGAAAAGAAACTACTAAGAAACTCACTTATCACCACGGGAAAAAAGAACAGTGACTTTTAATATTGTGACAACTAGCAACTTTTGAATTTTGAATTGCCCCACATTTTAAGGCCCTGTACCTCCATATGAACCATAATCATACCATATAGGGTATCATTTTAACATGTCTAAAGACAATTAAATGATCTTTTGAATGAATATACATTGCGTAAAATTGGGAGTTGGGATAAATTATTGGCCATACTCAGATTTCCAAACTTTTTTTGAGGAGTTTGTATACATAATAAAAAAAGTATAGTTGTTGTTATTTGTTAAAAAGAAGACACTTTGCGACAATAATTTATTTAATATCTACCACCCTCTCTCGGGAATATTTTTGTTTTTATTCATTTTAGTTCATTATTTTTTTTTCAACTTAGACTTTAACTCAAATTCCAAAAGAAACTTTTTTTTTAATCATGACAACTTCATTTTTTTCGGCGAGGGGGGGGGGTAATTTTTTTCGTATAAATTACCCCCAGGTAAAAGATTTGACACTGGTTCCGCGCAATGCCTATCGAAATGTTTCGGATGAAAATTAAACTTCAGCCAATTTTATTATGTATGGAAGGCGGTCTTCTCGTACTTCCGGAAACCGAAACGGAGAGAGCTGTCAATTACTTATCATAACATTTTGTATATGTATCGTAGTTATGTATTTCGATGTTCAATGTTTGTAACCGCTGAGATATAGTTTTTATATAGAGAACGTACTACATACTAGTAATTGTTATTATCACAACTTGTAGCTCAAATAGAAGAAGTTTTATATGTCTTGACCATGTATTTTCTGCTATAAATGAAAGACAGTGATATTTTAGACAATTTTTCTTTATGTAAGATACCAGGCGCTAAGTGATTTTTCTTAAATTATTTCTTCAAATGTTATCACTTAGACATGTGGAAAGGAGGCATTACCTACATGTACGTTACACCAGATGAAAGAGAAGACTCTAAGCTTTACAATTATAGGTCATGTATTGAAACATGTAATACAGAGTGCGCAAAATCAAGACATATTTTCATTCTTAGGCCTATATCTTTATTAAAGATTTAAGGTTGCAAGTGCTGATAATTATGTATAAATTATTATCGGGACCTAGTATTGTTCAAGTTGAAAGGTGTGATCTCTTGCTAGTTATTCAGTACAAAGCTGACACCCCATGCTCAATAACCTGTCGAATATATTTACAGAACTCTGTTATCAGGTCGCTTTCCGTAAGATTATGCTTTCTTGCTCAATCTTTTTGTTCAAAATAAATAAAGAGTGTCATTTCACATTGTGTTGTATTATACGTGCAAGACCGTTAACGTTAGCTTCTTGAACAATTTCACTGACAGGGTCAAAGTCGTATGTTTTAAAGAATCCTTTGCAGTCTACATTGTTTCAAATTAATATACCGGTAAACGTGATCGGCAGTTTGTTACTTCCAAGCGCTGTTTCTCAGGGGTGGTGCCACGAGTCGGGTTGGGGCTGGAACCAGACCGCCTTTTATGATTTTAAAGAAATGAAAAAAGTAGGAAACGCGGAACGGGGAAAGGGAAATTGAAGAGAGAAGAATAAGAAGCATTTGTACAAATCTGGGCTCTGCAATTCTATAACTGCTTTGTACAGGGTAATTCTATTTAAGAAATGAAAAGTGTTGTCACCTTGAAGTCGTGTTGGTCGTCTTGTTCCCCTATTTTTATTAATTGTTGGTGCTGTACAGTGGCGTACCTAGGATTTTCCACAGGGGGGGCAAAATCGGCCGCCAAAAAATTAGACAAGCAAAAAAAGAAATAAAAAAGGTCTTCAATTAAAAAAATGAAGGTTTTCGTACCAGAAAAAAATTGACAAGCAAAAAAAAAAAAAAAAAAAAAAAAGGTCTTCAAGCTCGTCAGGGGGGGCAAAAAAGGTATTTTAAGCTCGTCAGGGGGGGCAGGTATATGTCTTTTGTATGGGTTGTGGCTCGTCAGGGGGGGCAGAGTGCCCCCCCCCCCCCCGTAGGTACGCTAGTGGTGTTGTATAAAAAGTGTGGTGTGCATTGAATTATTTACCCTTAGGATTGTATTTTTCATGAATTAAAATATTTGTTTGTCTCTATGAATATTACATTTATGTTTATTACTGTTCTTTTATATGTTTGAGTGAAAATTCTGAAGATAATTGACTTTGTAATACCTGCTTGTATTTTGTCTACGGGAGATGGTATGATCCTTTAAGTCATTTATTCGGCTGTATTTATATTATTGTTTGTTACTTCCGCCCTATATCATACAATCCTGTTATAAGTCCAGGAGACAATCGAATGTGCTATAGAGATACCATGAATGATTTACTGTATGGTTTGATAAGTCTCTAACGAATTTGGTTTGATAGACATTCAATTGTTTTATAAGTTGATTAAATGGTTCTTTGTTTTAAATGATGAACTGACATATATAGTTTTATTGATCGTTGATATATTTAAGATTACTTTTCCTTTTCGTTTTGCTTTTCAAACTCGTTTGATTTTGTTCATAGGGCTGAGTGAATATTCATGTGGTATATGTGGACTATGCATTTGGTATACGTGGTACACAGTTGGCTATCCCTGGCTTGGTCCATATAGAGTTTTGTATAAATTTCATTGATTGGCATGCAATATATTGATTTTGTTGTGTCATTAAATATTACTGTTTGAGTGAAAAAAAAATCGATATTAATATGAATTTTTAATAGAATGGTTGAATGAGGACCTGGTTGGCTTCAGGAGGTACTTTTTCGAGATTTCAGAAGTCCCAAATGCTCTGTATGTGGCACATCCTGGGGAGGTACATCCTGCCCGTGCACCCCCTCCCTCCCTCCTATTGAAACCCCTACAAAAAAGTGGAGAATGGATTGCATACTGAAAAGTGAAGACCTTTTCAAGACCCCTAAATATAGCGTGGTTTCGTTCTGGAAAAAAAAATCCCCTTTACACACACCCACACCCCAACCCCCCACACACACCCATACATATGTATATATGTATATATATATATATATATATATGTGTATATATATATATATATATATATATATATATACATACACACACACACATAAATATATATATATACATATATATATATTATATGATATAAATGCAATAAATTTGCTATTAAACGTTAAACAATGCTGTTCAGAAAGCATGGGCTCGTGTCGGAATGCGAACGTTGTACTGTTTTGAAAGTGAGCAGCTGCATCAATCGATTTAGTACCAGATGGACAATTCTAAGCGCACATGTTGGGGGAAAATCAGAGCTCGGCCAACAGCAAAATAACTATGATAGCGCGGACGAGCACTGAATATTAGCAGTTGTCAGCGAACCCTCTTTTTTAGTCTTTCTTCTTCTTTTTTGTACAAGAACCCGGCCACCTAGAATGCATATAGCATTTGAATTTACTTTAACTGTTTAATGTAAGGTAGAAGAGGACTGTCGATTAAACGACTTTCTCACGGGCATAGGTACCATGGCCGGGGATTGAACTCGGCCAAGATCGTTACTCTTGCTCTTTGAAATCGATTATTTTTCTATTCATTATTACGCGTGCTTATCTTCGCTAATAACTATTACTAGTAATAGCTGCAACAGAGATAACAACAACCACATTGATATATGATAATAATATCCACCGTTTATATAGCGCATAATTCAATGTTTCAAGCGCTGCATAATATAGCCTTATCATACTGTTGGATGTCGCATGGACAGATTATGAATTTCATCAATGGACAATACAACACAATTATTGTTTTGAATAATATGAAATCAGTATACTGGATCGTGCTTGGTGTACGTGTAGGGCTCTCTAGATCATTAACATGATTAAACAATTTAAAGGGGAATCCAGCCTTGGCCATAAAATGGGGCGTTGGGAAGGAGAAAAATAAATTAAACAGAATGGTGAAAGTTTGAAAGAAATCGGACAAGCAATAAAAAAGTTATATGCTTTAAAATTGAGATCACTAATACTATGTATATTTCAAATTGGCAACTGGGTAAGTAAATTATGACAAGGGCAAGGACAACTTTCCCATAGGCCATGTACTTTATTATCAGGGATTTGTGGTTTTCTCTTAAGTACCCATTTCCCCGGGGAAGTAATCTAAATATAACCCAGGTAGAATATTGTTTTTATGTCCTCATGAAAGAAAAATATAATTTGAAATAAAACTTTTGGGAAAAACGACATTTTAGCCAAAATATGTATTGGAGTATATGGAAGAGTAGTCCTTGCCTTACATCACTATGACACCCCATATGCGGCCAATTTGAAGTCTCCATGGGTATAGTGATTACCAATATTTACAACTTTAAAAAAATCATAACTTTCTTGTTGTTTGTCCAATATTGTTCAAACTTTCACCTATCACCTTGTCTGATTTTTCTTTTCCTTATAAAAACAAGTTTTTATTCGGGTTGGATTCCCCTTTAATGTGAGAGACCACCCGTCTAAAAAGACAAAACAATACAGCGAATAAACTAATAAATGAACAAATATTCTCATTACTTTCCCCTCTCCCCTTCGCATCCTCCCTCTCCGCCCTTAAAGTGGCGTGAAAACTATGCCCCGTTGCCCTTCGATAGGCCTTACAGCTGTTAATGCTATTATAGCGCTAGCTCCACTTGTTTTGGACGTCGCATCCGTGTAAGCAGTGGTTATACATGTACAGCTAGTTTACATGCCTCAAACGTGTGACATGCTAACTGGCACATAAACGACAACTGCATGTAGTATATTCTGTACATCGTCAAATACGGGTAAATAAAGACATACAAGTAAACAATCGAACACCGATAGTTCATGGACCAAAGGTTGGTTACATAACACTCATGCACAGTAGTGCACTACTTATTAAATCAACCAATTCAATAAAATGTTCGAGGAATACTTGTACGTAATTAAACGCTGACGTTTATGTGAATTGATATAGATTGTTGTCGTCGCTTTTGTTCGCAATGTAACTGAATTGACCCTTTTCACTCAAGCTTCAAATATATCCTCCGCGGAGTCCATGACCGTAAGTTAAATTCCAGCGTTATACGTGCAAACCACGTTTGACTGAGATAAAGGGGATATATCAGATGAGGCATCCCACGGAGGTAATGATTTCTCACACCAGTTTTAACATAGACTTATCATTACCATCCCTGAACTTCGGTGAGTTAAAAAAGTTTCCTTATTTGGTTCATTTAATAGAATGTGGGTTTTGTGAGTGAAACACACTGTTCAACTAATCCATAATTATGGTAGGATTTTACAGTCATACCCGCCCCCTCTCTCTCTTTCTCTATCCTTGTAAAAAAAAATAACTGCAGTATGTAAATTTTGTTGACAATGAAAATGTAATTAACATTTTGTATACGGATTTATTCACTGCATTTCCTGTACATTTTGGCATACATGTGTATTCTACATCAGATCCTAAGCAATAGAGCAATATCAATAAGAACAGTTTATACTTAAAAAAAAATAAATAAATAAAAAAAAATCGGGGTCAATCAAATGATATTATTGTTATCATTTGTTTGGAGGCGAAAGCGAACTGAGTCACTATAACCCTCAGGTCTCTCCTAATATAACCGATTATGGGGGAAGGGAGGTACAGGTCGGACAATAGATTTACGAATAGTGCATTGGGCTATAGATATGCGTTGAAGGTGGTGATTCTACACTGCACGGGCCCCCATTTAATGTCATATCCGAGGGATGCAACGCAGGCTTCAGTCATCCGCCCAGGGTGGACTCGAACCCACGATCATGGTTTTGCGAGCCAACTCGCTCCCTAAATGTTTATTCCAAGTTACTCAAATTTTGAATGACATTTTATCAGATAGCAACGTCTTTCTTAGTGTGCGCCCTCTAATAATGATTGGTCTGATCATTGCCATCCTCTTAAAGACGAAGGATATTTGATTGGAAAAAAAGATATAACTTTCGGCTTTGTTTTGTTATGACGGTATGAAGTCAATGAGTATAACAGTAAATATATATATATATATATATATATATATATATATGTATATATATATATATATATATATATATATATATATATATATATATATATATATATATATATATATATATATATATTATATATATATATATTCATAGCTCTGGCATATTTGCATATTTTTTGGCGTTTGCTGCTGTTATATGACACATCTTTATTTTTTATTTAGGGGGATCGCAGGGGGGGGGGGGTGCTGGGTTTCATGTGAACCTTAACAGAACCGTATCATTCTATGCACTTCTACAGGCTAAAGTGAGATTAAACAGAGCTTAAAGCAAGGATTCATTTTGCTTTGACAGTTTGAACGGAAATCAGATGTCACAGGGTCAAATTCTACATCCTGTAAACAGTATAGGCCTATATGGAGTAAGTTGTAAATATGTGATTTGCGTATTTTTTTATGATATCAATATATACAGAGGCGGCGGAATGTCAGGCTCATACAATGAAAGTAGAGAGGCACCTATTGTTTGGCAGACAAAAGGTGCCCCTCGGCCCCTCCACTTTCTTTGTCTGAGCCCGATGTTCCGCTTCCTCTGAATATATCAATATCAAACCATGGATATATTAAATAATAGATAAAGATATATATTTTTTGTCTGATTGTTTCGTGATGTTGGGTGAATGTGCCCCCCCCCCCCCACACACAAAAAACTCATACAATTGGTTATAATGCGTATGTTTATAAGTTAGATTACAGTGTACAAGGAAATGTTTCAAAATCCCTATTTAACTCGTCTATGTTTTTTTTTTTGCGGCTAGGAAAAAACAAAAAAATATACATATTTGAACAAACCAGCTGTGAAATATTCATCGCAGGCAATGAAGAAAAAAAGATAAATCACACACACACACGCTTCATTATTTCCCAGGGATCACGTGCTGGTAGAAGTAGCAGAGTCCATCTCGTTTATTGAGAGATGCATGGTTGCCATCGGAACAAACCCCTCCCATGCTACTCTCCTTGCCGAGCTCCTGGTAACAGCCGACCGTAGAGGGCACTACAGCCATGGCATAAATCGCATCGGTAAGATTACATAATTCGAAAATTAATCAATTTAGTTCAAATGAACATTTATTGTATTCCATTTCACAAGTTTATACTGTTTTTTGTAAACATGAATTATGCAAATATTTTTTAAAGGGTCATGCAGTCAAAACCACTTGAATGCCGACAATAGCTTAATTGCTTTATTTCGATGACATGTCATTGTTCGGCCTGAATCTTGCCTTGTTAATGTGATTGTTCCCTTTACTGGTTTGATGATGGTCAAAGTTTTTATTTATATTTATTTACGTCAATGCTTTAGTATAGTTGAGAAGCATTAACATACTTCTTTAATTTGCATTAATTTATTCTATTGTCTTTTCTTTTTGAATTTCTTTAATTTATTTCATTTTTTCATTTGTATTGTAAATAGTATCATTATTTATTATCATTATTATTATCATTAGTAGTAGTAGTAGTAGTTGTAGTAGTAATAGTAATAGTAGTATAGATGTAAGTATAATTATTAGTGTGTATTATCATTATTATTATTATTATCATTGTTATTTCGTAAGGAGGAGGGACGACTTGAAGAGAGAGATAAAATCTCCCTTGAAATCGCAAGTGAGCGTGTTTTTATTTTACAGTGTCCTTACGAATTTTCTTTCATCTTCATGAATTCACAGATGTTTACCTTGGTAACGTTGAACGAGGCGTGACTGCTAAGGATGGCAAACCTGTTATTATAAAAGAGATGGCTGGAACAGCTTGGGTAGATGGGAAGAACTTGCTTGGTCCTATCGTTGGTCAATTCTGCGTGGACCTTGCCATCGAGAAGGCTAAGCAAGCTGGTATAGGATGGGTCGTGGCAAAAGGTGAGGTTTTACATCGCTCGATGAAGGGTCCAGTTGCAGGAAAAAGTTTCGCTCATGAGCTACAGTATTTGATTTCAACCAATCAAATGCGCCCATTCGGAACTTGAGCGTAATTGTTTAAACTGCGCTTGCAAAAGTAGCTTGTATGTTCGGAAAGTTTCCACGAAATTGGCTCAAATACCCGAATAAGGATGTCATGGGTAAAATAAATTTACTGCCACTCTGTTACATTAATTGTCATGCATTATCATTCATTCACGCACTCTACTTTCTGAAACTGTCTCTAGAGCATGTGAATTTGATTGTGACAGGATTCCTTCATTGTGGTATCAAGACAAAGTATCGTATATTAACGAGACTACTTTGAACCCTTCTTACTTTGATCATGAGTAAACGAGTATGTCATACAAAACATTTTTAATACATGCATGCTTGACTGAATTCTGTTAGGATATTCATATATCTTGCCAACTTTTACATCATGCTCCTATCACGTTAAGTCCCCAATAACACCGCAACAGCAACGCAAGCGCCGTAGAAGACTCGGGTAAGTGCGCGCCCTTCCCCCACCTAGGTAGCATGGATGATAATCACGATTTATTGTTTGTTATCAGAGATCATCATTTATTGATGGTTTTTCTTTTAGGTTCAAACCACTATGGCATAGCAGGTTGGTACTCTATGAGGATAAAGGATGCTGGAATGATTGGTTTGAGTTTCACTAACACATCTCCTTGCACCTTTCCTACCAGATCGAGACAGGTAAGGGGATTGCGAGATACCGTTTAATAATGTAAACAAAAATTATTTTCTTACCCTGCTTAAAGAGCCCGTATTCTCTGCTAGGGTTCAATCTAAACTCAGGTCTAAAGTTTTTGTTGAACTGTCAAAGAATTTTGGGGTTCAATTTCTATTATTATTATTATCATTATTATTATTTATTTGTTGCATTTTGTTTAACTGTTATAACTAGCTGGGAATGATAACTAGATTGTTTTGCCCCTTTCCATTAAAGTCTAAAAGAATAACATAGTACACATGAACAAGAAAAAAAATGTAATAACTAAGTTCTTATTTTTTCGGCTTCTAATTACTTCAGCACAGATACAATACAATATAAGTATTTATATAGCGCTCTTCAAAATGATTGTATCACAGCGCTTTACAAAATGAGCAAAATCAAAATTGTGAAAACAAAATACATACATACATAAATAGATCTAAACCATGGTTTAAATTATCACTGACTTCAGAATACGGACCGATGCGAACCAATGCGAATGCTCAGATCTATTGTTGTACTTTATAAAAATGGACCATCTTGAATAGCCCATTAAAAATATAAATATCCTGCTTGCCAAGATATTCCAGGACGAGCTATGGGTGGCTGTGAGATTGCTCCAGTATTTAACAATCGAATTAACTTAAACTGCATTGTTGACATTTTCCCAAAATTTAAACTTTTGATCCTAATACCGAAGAAATTCAACAAAGATTATTTACCTTTTTTCTACTGCGCATTTCAGTCTTCTTGAGGGATATGACCGATCTGATCTTCGCTGGAAGTGACGTTTTGGGTCATAAACTATTGGAAGATTGTTTCACCCCCTGTCACGATTCAGCTAAGGTTGGTGCGTCTTTATGTAGATGGATTATTTCAGTCCTCTCTCAAACCATCTATCCTCCCTTTCTAAGATCTATACCTTTGTGAGGTCCACGGTATGCCCCGGCGATTTAATAAAGGTTTTTTTTTTATAATAGTATTCACCATGGAGGCACAGCTTTCGTAAGTATGAGGCTCAAAGAAACAGACCCCAATCCTTCTTTCTTTATTATTATATAGATTATCACCGGTTCGAACCCCTTAGCATGCAGTGCTCCTGCCGAGAACGGGGATAGTTTTGACTTAGACATGGCTACCACGACCGTGGCATATGGCAAGGTAGTGTTGTCAGATTAATGTATTCAGTTGTATTAATCATAATCATGAAGAACTAGCAATAAATTGCTTACATCCTAAAAAGTGAAATCAGTTTGTTTGAAGGAAAAAAAACACACATGTGTATAATAAAGGGAAATTGTTATATAAAATTCAATTGCGTAAAAACATTTTTGTTTTATTTTTCTTATAAAGTGATTGGAGATTACAAATTTTCAAAATACAGTACATTTGAATAATAACGATTTTTTTTCTTCAATTTGATATATGGTGTATCATATAAAGTGTACGTGAATGATTACGTTAAATCAGGTTTATCATAGTAACTAATTAAGTTCAATCGATGCAATTTACAACATTCTATACCCGACTTTCATTCAAAGGGGTATAATTGGAATGTTTACCGATTTGCCAAAAAGTGAAACAAAGTCATGTAGGTAATTCGTTGGTGAAATTATAATACCTGATTGGACTACCGTTGAATTGCATTCCATAAAACATGGTTGAATGTTTTGGTTTGTACAGTTTACAAAGGTGATTGTACATCAGTAAATTTTTTAAACAAAGAAAGGTAATAAAATCTGAATAGGAAATGTAAGTAATTATATAGCGTGATGTTGTACAATAATTGACAATTGAAACGCTCCTGAACTTAACGTTCATGTCTCCCTAGCTGGAATACATGTATAAGAAAAAAATACCGATTTGTGCTTGTCCCGAAGATGGAACCTTTAAAGGCTCCCACAAAGGTTATAAAATGCCTTAAACAGCAAGTCTGGAAATCTTTCGTTTATGTTCTTTGTTAAACCATTTAGCAGTGTTTAAGGTTGTAAACAAGTAAAGGACATTTTGGAGGAAACCCTTTTTAGAGGCGCAAATTTGATTTTTTTTTCTTGAAGAGTGTGCTATTTTTCTTTCATCTGTAACACTTATATTACAGGCTGAAATATGTCATCTGAAGGGACAATCTTTACCAAAAGGATGGGGTTGTGATTCAGGCGGAAAGGTAGGCTACGCCCATTTATGTGTGTGTGTATATATATATATATATATATATATGGAGGGGGTATAATGTAGTTATGTTCATAAAGATAACATTGTCGTGGAAATTCCGAGCAACTTCTTCATTTTGGCAACCTACCTAAGTTTCCAATCGTCCAATGAAGAATTATATAGCCAATGTAACGCTATTGTTAGCGGCAATACTATTACTATAAAATAAATCATCTGTAGTACTAGCGAATCATTGATTATAAAAGAGAGAATAATAATTGTTTATTATTATTGTTTATTACTGTTATTGTTATCGTTGTTATCACTATTAATCATATTCTGGATATCATTATCATTAGTATTATTATAATTATCATCACACTAATGCCAATAACAATGGTGGCGACATCAATCATGATAATAATGAGAATAATGATAGTAAAGCCTGTAATAAATATACCTATGAATAATTTAAAACAATAAATATACTATTGCAAATAATATTGCTGATAATTGTTATATCGTTTATAACGTCGTTTATGACTTCAACATAGAAAAAGATGGTCAATGCAATTCTTAGCAGAAAGACGTAACAGCGTTCATTTCATTCTTAAGTGGCTTGCATTGCTGTATCAGCAGACATGGTAGAGCTTTAAACAAAGGACTAATTAACGTTTGTACAGGAGACCTCTGATCCAAGCGAGGTACTTAACGGAGGGGGCCTTCAGCCCCTTGGAGGAGAGGAGATAACGGGGGGATATAAGGGAACTGGTCTTGCTCTTATGGTGGAGGTGTTGACTGGTATATTGGGAGGGGCACACTTTGGTTCCAACATCAGAAAATGGCACGGTGGTGACAGAGAAGCTGACCTGGTTAGTATTTGTTATCTCAAATCTTATTTTACCACTCTCTACCCAGATGTAGTAAACTGGTTTCCTGTACAAAGAAATTATTTTAATGTTTATGCACTTGTTCAGGGAAGGCGTGATAAAACCGGTGGTTATAGCGCCTTTAAGAAGCATTACATTAAACCCATATACATGTATATATGTTGTAAAAGTATACGATTACTTTAATAACAGTTTATTGTACTTTTTATAAGGATTTAAGGATGGACTTTTTAAGAAAAAAGAAAAAAGGGATTTAAAAATCCCGAAAATTCGTTGCTTGGCTCTATAATTCCCCTTTCTATTTGAATGAGGCAAAAAAGATAACTTTTCGGTCGACTCCCCCCCCCCCCCCCCCCCCACTAATAAAGCACACTGCCGACCCTCAAGAGTTATTCTAAGTAGAAACCGCTGTATAGTAAAGTTATTCGCATATGTGTTTATACTCGTCTCGTTTTGCGTAAACAGACTAAATTAACTTATTACAGACTTTGATTAAAAGTTTCGATATCTTGCTCTCTTGCTTCGCTCAAAACGCAAACAAGACCCACACTGGTGTTTTTTTTTTCTTTTGTAACGCTACTACCAAATTTAGTTATGCATTGTACACATACTGTATACCATCATAAATGGTTAGTTTATTAATTTATTCTGATTAATTCAGGGTCAGTGTTTTGTGGCAATAAATTCTGATGCATTCGCTCCCGGATTTTCAGAGAGGATGACGTCATTGATGGCATCGTGCAGGAATTCTGAACCAGTGAGTTTGCTAATTCAATTTAATATATAAAGAGCTCACTTGCAAAAGGGGTTAGGTCCATTTTTCATCAAATTTGATTTTTTTTTTGTCTCAATGTATAGATTTTTAGTAGCTTTATACGATGATTCCCAAAAAAAAAATGAAATTCCCATTAGAAAGTAATCTAAAATGGCAAAGAATTTTTTTTTTTAAGGGGCTAAGTCCACACACATTTTTTGGGGAAAAGAATACAAACAAAATATATGAATACAGGTAGATTTGTTTTATACCCAATTTTATGTTTACATGATAGGGTAGTACATTATGACAATTTAGTTTCTCATAATAATATTGCAGTAAGTGAGAATTAAAAACACATTTTTTTCTCGGAGTTGTAAACAAAAGTGGACCTAACTCCTTTTGCAATTAAACTCTTCATATAGTTGATTTCTGTCATGAGTGTGTTAAGGCGGCCAAAAAGCATTCACTCATATTATTTGTGAAGTAATAAAAAGGAGGAAGTGCAAAGAAGAGGAATATGATAAAACCAGCAGAAAAAAAGTATAAAAGGGGTGACTTTGTCGTGTATCTATACTACAATGCTCCAATGCATTAAACTTAAGAAAGAAATCAAACTAGTCAAGTACTCTATATAGCACACTTCCATCTTCATGAATTATACACGACCAAAATAGCTTCACATATACCCTTTGACATATAAATCGTGTTCAAACTATATACAATCTATTAAATGATCTGTACGATTCATTATAGGCAGATGGGGAAACGGAAGTACTAGTTGCAGGCGACCCTGAGAGAGTCCATATGGAGAAAGTAAGACAAGAAGGGGGAATAACTTATCACAAGAATCTAATAACGAAATTGGTAAGTTTAAAAATAACGTTCTCACTTCCAATACCTCCTATATATTAATGATACACTGATTTGATTTTTTGTATTCGTCTGTATTTAAACGATCTGTTTTGCATTCATTATGAAACAAAATGATCTCTTTTATTTTCAAAATATGATTTTGTCAAATGAGTACTTACTAGAATAAAGATAATGATCGAAAATGACCGTTCTACGGGTTAATTTAAAGTGATTGGTTAACATTGGTTTGACTTTAAAAAAATCTGAGCTAGAAGGTCACACTTGTCACCTGTGTCTGCGATATGTTACAAAAATGAAGCCCAGAAAAAAATTGCGTTTGAAAATAATTATTTAGTGCTTCAAAAATTGAAATATAAAGTGACCAAAAACACCATCTTAATTTCATCCCATACACTTATGTGTACTATTTAGGCGTCTATAAGACGCCTATTTACAAAATCGGGGTTTGCCTTGTAGTTTTAGCTTTTCATTCTCAATAATGGTTGTTTTCAGGGTTTATTGGTTCTAATACATGCACTTGTACACATGTTTCATCTTGGTTTGAGAATTTTTTAAATCGGCTGCTCACAAAGTTAAACAATACCTTTAACATCAGTGCTGCATTTCATCATCATTTTCATCCGCCAAGTTCTCAGATGAGACAATTTTCCTTGGTTTTAATTGGCTGAAAAGTACGGTTGCTATAGTAACTGTCGGATAAAGCAGGAATTGTATGATGAAACGTCTGACAAGCCCTTTCATGAAGCGCCTCTCCTATTGTCTGCTCCTAGGCATTTTTTTTTCCATTTTTCTTTTATTTATTTTTCTTTACTTGTTTAAATTATATATACTCAATTCGATTCAAAATAAAAACAAATGACACAAAACTTGGGTCATAGTCGTCGATAACAATAGATGGAAGAGCTACCACGCGGTCTTTTGGGTCCCAAGGGTAGTCATTGTGTGTATGTGTGCATGCATTTCGCACTGTGTAGTTTATCTTGATTGTACGCGTTGATTAGACACATCAAAGCTCGGTAGGCCAGTAGGACCATGATTGATACAGCTGAGTAGGCGCATCCTTCCGTATCCTTAAAGGGGTGGTCCAGGCCAGCTCCAAAAAATATTTAGCCCGTAGTAAATAATTACAGGAGCCATTTCAAAAAGTATTATCTCCTTACTCGACTTTGGAGATTTTTAAGAGCATTTCTTGTAACGGTTATTTGGGGCAAAAAGAATTAAATTTCGCGCACATGTAGCGAGATCGGTCACGTGACTGTGACGTACCATCTCCACTTTGGTTTCGCAACAATACAGCGCGCGACGTCTCACAGCTGCAATATGCCTATGTGTCAGGCATACGGCTGCACGGTTCGGCCGGGAGAAAATAACCATAAAAGTGCGTTTTCTATACCAAATCCGATCCGAGATCGAGAGAGATGTGCCCAGTGGCTTCACAATATTGGGACTGACAAGTTTGACATAAACACATACAAATATAACGCGAGTAGAGTCGTTTGCGAGGACCAAATGCTCTCTCTGGCCGTCGGCATCACCGGGCAGTTCCCGCACCGACACCAGTCATTTCTCCCCACTCGATCGGCCGCTGGCTGCGGTACGATCGGATCTTCCTCCACCTCTTCTTCTTCTATTCTTCGACGGTTCTCCAACTCTTCCGCATTCCACCTTGGTTGGAATGCATATCCCGCAGGACCCGACATATTAATTGTTCAAATTATGAAATAAACGGCGAGAAACAAACAAATTGTGAATTACAGGGTCGACGGTGGCTGCAATCAATGCAAGTCGAAAACTAATACCGTACGTATGCGGCCAGCGCTGATGATCTATACGCATACGTGCGAGCGATAGCTAGCTAGCTAGCTAGCTCGCTCGCGCTGCCAAAGTGGAGATGCTACGTCACAGAAAAAGCTGCGCATTGCATTCTGGGATCGTACAGACTCGTGCCAGAATATGAT
The DNA here is from genome assembly GCF_037042905.1 of Lytechinus pictus. Taxonomy (NCBI): domain Eukaryota; kingdom Metazoa; phylum Echinodermata; class Echinoidea; order Temnopleuroida; family Toxopneustidae; genus Lytechinus; species Lytechinus pictus. Next base: position 7,627,850 of record NC_087253.1, read on the forward strand.
TTTGGCAAAATTGAAAATTCAATAAAAAATAACTGTGCCTCTTATTTCTTTAAAAAAAAATAGTATAGGAAAGAGAAGGTTTTTGTCTATCTAGTGGATATAAATTAAACCTGGCCTGGACCACGCCTTTAAGTAATTTTACAAGGTTCATTTTCTCATGGATTCGTTTTTATCGGGAATAAATTCAATTCGATACCATACGGGGTCATACAGCAATCTCAATCCAGCTTGTGGATATCAATCGTCCTAAAATTTTGTTTTTTGATGTATTACTCATATTCTTACTTGAAATAATTGTGATTCTTATTTCAGAATGGCATTTCAACAAGGCTGAAGGTGGATCCAATTGTTGTCAAGAATCATGACGCTGAAAAAGTTGTGGACTAATAATGGGATCATATCGATCGAATCGGCCCAATCATGGCCCAAACTCGACGGCCATGATAAATGCAAGTGGCTTGTCATTTTCATCGAAATACCTGTCATACTCGTCGCTACAAGTCTACATACCGGACGTCACTGTTTTCCGACTGGACGCACTCATTTGATAAATATAGAACTTATTCTTGCCCATATTTTTTAATAGACATGATTTATAATCTGCTGACCAACTAAGTGTAAGCTCAGAATTTATTTAAATTACTCCAAATGCACGATTCCACTAACGGGACCTTATTTCGTATTCTAGGTGTGACGCGGCAATAAAGCAGGTCATGAAAAATATTCTAAAAATAATGATGATTAAAACTTTTGATACCCTACCGGAATGAAGAATTATCTAATTCCCTCTATCATTTTACGTTGGTAAATATAAAAAATCATAATATGAACATTAGAACGTGTATTTATGTTTCTGTTTCTCTTAACCCTAGATAGACGGGGCTATTCGGACGCCTAAGAAAACTGGGGGGGGGGGGCTGATTCAGCCCCCCCCCCCCTTTATGATCTCGGCCGTCGATGGCGCGATCGCGACGGAAATTGGCACGTGTTTTACCCATGGGATTATTTACAAAACTATAATATCAAATTCTGCAAAAAATCTCATTGCTCATTAATTATGCTAATCTATGCGTAAAATCGTAAGTTTGCTATGATTAATAATTTATTAATTAGAGCAAACTTATGATTTTACGAATTTTTTTATAATGCCCCTAAAATGCAAATTTTTGTTTCACATACTTTAGATGGGCATCTGATCAAATTTGTTTTTCAAAAAATTCAACATCACATTTATTTTCTTATGTATTCTATTGTGTTCTAAATTCTTATGTATTTCTTTGTTTTTCGATTTTTTTTTATTTTTATTGTTTTTTCATTGGAAATTGTCGGGAGCTTTATTTTGACCATAAACAAGATAAAATTAATTGATTTTAAGCCGTAAAAGGAAAAAAAATACATTTTATGAATTTTGGCTAAAACATTATTTGTATTGGATTTGTACACAAATTCACGTTTTTGAGTAATTGGGGTCTGCATGCATTTACGAAATGTTGCGTAATTCCGGAACCGCGTATCCGGGGGTCACAATTTTGGTCTCAAAAGTTGCGCGAGACTTGAAAGTAAAAAGTCTGTGAGCGACGCGACTAAAAAATTCCGAGCAGTGGATTTATTGCGAAAAATGCTGGGGGGCGGCTGAATCAGCCCCCCAGTCTTCTTAGGGCTAATGGTAACTCAAGTAGGAACTCTGCAGGGAAAGCATTTTTGCTGGTAAACGCCAAGGTGGTATAATTATAACCAGTTACCTAGTAAACATTTTACGTCTTGGTTAATGAGTTATAGTCGCTGACTTTATAGACAGCAAATATTTATCTTGGGCCTTTTCATTAAAAAGACAATGGAAAAGTGGGGATTCGAACTCACAACCTTGCGATTATGAGTCCAATCCTCTAACCATGGGACCACACGACCCAGCTTCAGCTTCTTATGAACGCAATGTATTATAATACAACATATCACTACGCTGTTAACTTGTGAAATAAGCAAGTTTGGAGTTTCATTTTGCGCATGATCAGAAGAAGATCACTTGAACGTATAATTATGTGTTCAACCAACATTGAGCATTTCTATTGGGCATTTTCATTCATCCAGGGTGGTGAAAATTTTGTAATTGCTGCCTATTTTTTAACCTTACTAGACAATATCCTTCCCGCATTGGGTAAAATACTGCCCCAAATTGGTTGGACACATAATTTACATCGTGGTGGCAAAGATTTGATCCAATATGTTTTAAAGTGTATAAAATAAATAAACTACCATTTATTGAAAACTCTTTCCGCCGTCATTAAATTATCTTCAACCTAACCCTAAACCATACAAAGATGAAAATATTCATGAAATGGTCACCCACTAAGGAATGTGTTTTGTATGTACGAAAAATTACAAAATAACGGAAATATAACGATAAACCTGTTAGGGAACTGCTACATTACAGTTAAAAGTCCTTCACCGTAAATAAGATGCAATCAAATTTTTTTTTTTTAGTAAAATACGTAGAAAAAAAACCAGTCACCGGCTGATTAGCTTACCCATTTGGGGAACTCTTAAACTACTGTTCTACATAGTATTCCACCATTAATCAGACACCTTCAAAATACCCCCAGCGGTGTACGTAGAAACAAATAAAAATTCAACGACTGTTTCGTAAAAAAATGAAATGTAATGCAATAACAAAACGAAAGTATAACTTTCTAATAATGTAAAATTCAAAGGATTACTTTTTGTTATCTTTTCCCGATTTATTCTACTCGCGAAGTCGAATAAAAATGAAATATCTGGGGTGGGGTGCTTGTAGTTATCCGGGCCTCAAACCAGTTATAATCGATATTTGGTGAAGATTTCGAAATGGCCGAGTGGTCTAAAGCGCCTAGCTATACATACAAAAATCAGGGGTTCGATCCCCGGCCGCGGCGCTATGTCCGTGAGCAAGGCATTAAATTATTATTATTATTAAAAACATCTTTCAACAGGATAAAAAATTAATCAGCTCGCAGGCTGTTTCACATAATGGTCCTGCATAAAGAAAATATACACATATTAAAAGGAAAGATTACAAATAATTAGGAATACATGTAATTATAAACAGCAAAGATTAAAATACAAATAATGCTAAAAAAATGAAACATCAGAAAAAAAGAACAATTAGCAATATTTATCTCATAGTAAGATAAAGAAGTGAAGAAAAAGGAAAGAGGTACGTTTTATATATCGATAGTGACAGGAATGGGTCTCAATTTAAAGAATCGTAACAATATTAATACTCATAGGAAATCATAATAATCGATAATAAGTAGATGTGTATTATTTGGCAATCATGCTAATAGTATCAATACTACAGATATATATGGACCAAAGTAGAACAGTTGAATAATTGTTATAGATTTGAGCGAAGTTTCTTGTAATGATGTTTGAAACTTTCAACAGAAATGGCATTCTGGATGTCTTCCGGGAGTTTGTTCCAAGTTACTGCTCCGGCATATTTGAAGGATTGTTTAAATAAGGATATGTTAGGTTTGGGTAATACTACATTTAGTGAATTTGCATTCCTAGTGTTCATGCCATGGCGATCGAAGTACATTTCAATTTCATTTGATAAGCGGGGAGGGGCAACGCCCCTTATACACTTGTACATGAGAATTGCCAGAAAATAATCTCGACGTTGGTCAATAGTTTGCCAGGAGAGTTGATTTATCAATGCATTCCCGCTCGCAATTTGATAGTCAGAAATTCCAGATACATATCTGGCAGCTCTTTTTTGCAATCTGTTTAGGGGCAGTTTGTAGGCTGCTGGACAGTTGCCCCAAACAGAGATTGCATAGTCTATACAGGGCTGAATTATGCATTTATACAGGATATTTAGTACATGTGAACTCAGGAATTTACTCAACTTGCCTAAAGAGTAGATCTTATAGGCAATCGATTTACATAATTCTCTTAAATATACATTCCATTTCAGGTTTTCATCTATCACAATGCCTAAATATCTTATAGACTTTACCTGTTCAATCAGATCATCATTAATGAATATATTCAATGTATCAGATGATCTTAATTTAATTAGTATTGTTTTGGTTTTGCTTGTATTAATGCGTAATCGGTTTCGGTTATACCAGTCATTTAAGGCGTCTACATTTTTCTGTAATTTCTTTGTTACATCTTCCAACTTACTGTCAGAGGCAAATACTACTACATCATCAGCAAATATGCTGCTAGTACCTTCTGTAATACATTCAGATATATCATTAATAAAAATTAAGAACAGGATGGGGGCCAGAACACTGCCCTGCGGTACTCCAATTGAAAACTTTTTAATATTAGATAATTTACCTTTGGAAAATACAGCTTGCTTTCTATCATTTAAGTAGTTTTTTAACCAAGTGAGCATATTATTGATAATTCCATATTTTTCGAGTTTGAATAGAAGAAGTCCATGATCTACACAATCAAAACATTTTGAGATGTCTAGAAAGCATGCAGCAACCATTTCTTTCATATTTAATGCATCATAGAAATCATCTAAGACACGATGTAGGCACGTTATTGTTGAATGGTTCGGAAGAAATGCGTATTGATCAACATTAATCATGTCATGCTTTTGAAGGTAGGATAGTAGTTGAGATTGTATTTCCTTTTCTGTGATTTTGGGGATGTGACTAACGACTGAGATTGGTCGGTAATTAGATTTTTCGTCTTTTGAACCCTTACCTTTGAAAATTGGTGTCGTACGTGCAATTTTCCAGTCAGCAGGTACAATTCTCGTATCTAAACTAGTGTTAAATATGTCACATAAGGATTGGGCAATAAAAGGGGCAGCTAATTTCCGAAAATAATTTTGTATCAAAGTCAAGGATATCTAAGTTACTATTTGAGTCCAAATTGTCCAAATGCCGTAGAATCATTGAACAGTCAATTGGTTGAAAATTGAATTCATAGATACATGGTGGATGATTCCACTTTAAATTTTCTTTGCAAAAGGATTTAGAGATATTTTTACCAGTATCAATAAAAAAATCATTCATTTCATTACATTCAATATTACAACTAGGGTCCACAGATTTCGACACCCCATGAATCTTATTCAGTTCTGACCATAACTTCTTAGAATTATTTTTATGTTTCTTGTGTACATCATGGAAATATTCTTGTTTCCGCTTTCGGATAAGACAAGTAATATAGTTTTTTGCCTGCTTATATTTTTCATAATATTCAGTGCGTATTGCATATTCATCAGAAGCCACTGACTTTCTTTTGAGAAAATATCTAGTGTAGATGAGTTTTATAATGTCAGGGGTCATCCAAGGGCATATTCTATCTTTTACTCTTGCTGTTTTGATAGGTGCTTGTTCATTACATATTGTCAGAAAAGATTCCTTCCAGGTGTTCCATGTTTCTTCAAATGGACCGTTATTGTTTCCTTTGAATATTTCAGCATTTTCCACAGAGGCAATGAACCTATTTACATCGAATGATTTATAGTCACGAAAACGACGACATTTGTGTTGTTTCTTTTCGGTGGAGAAATCAATGCATGTATATATCATATAATGGTCGCTCATAGAAATTTCTGCTACGTCACATATAACGTGTTTCTGAGGAATTGAGCTTAATATGTGGTCTATACAGGTTGAAGAAGTCAAGGTTACTCTAGTAGGTTTACGTATCATTTGTGTAAAAAGAAATAAATTTTCTAAGAGATTTATGTGATTTTCATGGAGTGATTCATCAACTCTATAATCTATATTAAAATCACCCATGATTACTAAATCAGATGGATCATCGGTTGCCTTTTCAAACACATCCAACATATTGTTAAAGTAATCAGTATTAGAGTCAGGTGGTCTATATAGACAACATATTAACAGATTATCAGACAAGGTATTTTTAAGTCTATCCATATCGCCTCTATTTCAGAACTTTTAACATCATCGCGTTGAGTACATGATAATGTGTTTTTAACATATATACAAACACCACCACCAAGGCGACCATCTGTTCTATCCCTACGGAAAAGTGCATATCCATCTATTGATACCAGATTGTCACTTATAGTTTCAGATAGCCAAGTTTCAGAAATGCATAATACATCAAGATCAATTTTCTGCAAGAGAAATCGCAGTTCATCTAGTTTCCCATACATACTACAGACATTTAAGTGAGCTAGTTTGAGACCATTGTATTTCTTGAGTTTATTTATACATACATCATAATCATTGGAGTCAGAAATTGACGTAATGTTCAAATTTGAGCAAATATCATGATCATCAACATTATCACTAACTACTTCTGCGAGAGTTAACTGTCGTTCATCGGCCACCAGTTTCCTGTCGGGTTCGTCCAATCGCGGGGAAACTCCTGGCCGCGGGGTGTACGCCAATGATTGGTCATCCGGTGATCTGTTAAACGCGGTTGGTCGTGCTCAGTAGAGGAGTAATGCCGTAGATGGCGTATGATATTTCGAGCATAGGCGACGATACCGCTCCAATTCAGATGAATGCCGTCTGACGAGAGATGAATGTGCGGGAGAATCACGTCATTGTCTATGATCGACCATCCGCGTTGATAGGCCAAAAGTTTGATGTGGGCGTTAACTTCGTCAACTCTTTGGCGTTGGCTGGGGGATTCGCCATATCGATGTATGCTGGTCGATAATGTGAGCTTAGGGACATCACAGAGGGTGATAATTTCGTCACACAGGGATGATCATTTTGCAATAATCACGTCATTGTTATCACTGGGTATATTATTTGTTCCAAGGTGTAGAATCACTTAATCAGGAGGACTAGGCGTTGTGAGGTCACAGATGGTGTCATAAGCATTTTCAATTTGGCTCCTGGTAGAGATTTACATTTGATCCTTCGACGTTTTGACAGCTTTTTCGGCTGTATGTATTTGATCATAGAGTCACCAATAAGTAGAATATCGGCTTTATTTGACTCTGTTGATTTAGCGCTAGGCTCTGTTGATTTGACGCTTTGTTCAGGTTTGTTTTTGGTCGATTTAGATACAAATATCTCCTGTTGTTTGGATCGATAATCAGCAATCTGAGACTCAAATGATTGACCATTGTTGTCTACCTCATTACAAGTTGGGGTATTTAGGCCAAAATTGGTTTTTGCTACAGTGGGCACATTGTCATTTTTAGGGGAAGACACTCTTTCTATCAGTTGGTCAATTGTTATGGACATTGTCTCGATTTGTTGCTTTAGAAAGTGGAGCTTAGGTTCAATGACGCAGCACTGGCATGGATCGATATCTCTTTGTTTGGGATTACTGTCCCGTAGGTCTGTAGGGTGACCACCATTACTAAGATGGCCATCTTTGCCAGTTTTAATGAAATGACGGCATATATCTTCGTTCAATGATGGATAAATCGACTTAAGTTCACTAGTCATGTACAATGTACAATGCTCTTTTAAACCACTTTCAAATAAATGGAAATGCTAAATGCATTATTGGTAACTTAGTGTGAACTTAAAATAAAAATAGAGCAAAAAGAGGTCGGTCGGTATTTCAATAAGTGTCTTCTTTTATAGTAATATTTTGATGGCTGCATCTGCTATCTTCGGAACTGACTTCTCAAGGCATTTTGTCTGTCCTTGCAAGTGATTTTTTATGACTTTGCTTTGTCTTCGTTACTATTTTCTATGGGCATTGGTCTGTCTTCATAAACGACTTCTAGTTTCTCGGATCGGTCCTCGTTAGTGATTTCTGGTGGCATTGGTCTGTCTTCGTAAATGATTTCTTGTGGCATTGGCCTGTCTTCTTAAACGACTTCTTGCGCATTGGGTCTGTCCTCGTAAATGATTTCCGGTGGAATCGGCCTGTCTTCGTTACGTATTTCCGGTGGCATTGGTATGTCTTCGAAACTGATTTCTGATGGCATTCGCCTGTCTTTGTCACTAATTTTCAGCGGCATTGGTATGTCTTCAAAAGTGGTTTCTGGTGGTTTTGGTCTATCTTTGCAACTGCAACCGATTTTATGTGGCAATAGCCTGTTTTCGAAACCGATTACTGGTGGCATTGCTGGTATCTCCACGAAATCAATTTCTGTGAATAGGAATAAAAAAAAAACTTTTTCAACTAATTCAAACTGAAAAGGTTACACACTTACAAGTTGGTATACTTACATGTGGAAGCTAGCGTGAGACATGATAGGGGGATTTTCAGGGAAATTCTACTAGTGGTGTAGACTAGCATTTAGTTTTACTAAGTACTTAAACAATCTGGCCTGCGATATGAGTTCAAGAACAAAGAAAATAAATCATCTTCTATTTCATCTACTATCAGCTAAGTCCACTCCCGGTCCTGTGTCGATATTTCGCGAAAAAAAATAGTTTGCATTTTCGGTTGGGCAAATTTACGATGATTAATCTCAACTAACAACAGCTTTCAAATGTCGAACGGAAAAAAAACTAATCCACACAAAGTGCACTATTTATAAATATATTGGTATACTAGACACGCTAGAGGAGGCAAACAAGATGAACAAAAAAACATGAGATGGAGATAATGTCTGAGCCTGAATATACGTATCATGAAAGGAAATATTTTAAAATGATTTGGCAAGAAATATTCTGAAATTGGAGGCCCAATTAAAGATGATCTTTGACTGCGCATGCTTTATCAAATTTCAAGAAGTTAGGGGCTGTTTTTTTCTTAAAAGATGGACTTTAATCCTTTCCGATTCATGTCCTGGGTAAGTAATGACTGTGTCTAATGGTGTAATAATTGTGACGTAGTATTGACATTGAGAATACATGTAATTAGCATTGAATACCATTTATGATTCACTAATTTTAAACTCACCCATTTTGCAGTGTTGGCCAGTAAAACCGGGTTGGCATACACAGGTGTAATTTTGCCATTGGTCTATGCACACCCCACCATTCTGACACGGAGTTACTACACTCAAACAGTCATTTCTGTCTACATACCAAAGATATGCCATGTACTTTATTAAAAATCATATATGAGCTGGAACACAGTACGCTTATTCCAAATATATCCAACATGTCTGTGTGTGTGTGTGTATATATATATCTACTTGATCAAATTTGATCAACTTTTCTCTCTACGGTTGTTTTATTTACCTTGTATTTTGATATACAGGTGTATATATATATATATGTGTGTGTGTGTGTGTGTGTGTGTGGATGGGGTGGGGGTGTGTGTGTGTGTGGAGGGGCCGTGGTGTAGTGGTTCTGACTCTCGCCTTGTAAACAGAGGGTCGTGTATTCGAATCCCACCGCGGTCTAGCGTCCTTTGGCAAGGCGTTAATCCACACTTTGCCACTCTCGACCCAGGTGCTAAGTGTGTACCCGGTAGGATGTGAAAGTCATTGTAGCTTGTCCAGTACTGTGTGCGCCTCACAGGCGACTGACTGGAATACTCCCCAGGGAGTGGAGGATGTGCACACATTGTGTGCGGGAATGACTGATTGAATCCGACGACCGGGGTAATAATATATCTGTAAAGCGCTTAGACACGTCGTTCCGATGGATTAAGCGGTATATAAAAGCGGATTATTATTATTATATATATGCATGTGTGTGTGTGTTGGAGTGTGTGTGTGTAGATATAAAATACATGTTATTAATATTGTGGAACTGTTTGATCAACGTCGAAATAGTCCATTTTCTATATTTTTATAATTATGCAAATTGTGATCTGCTATGGTAATACATTTATGGACATATTCAAATGAAAATGACAAATCCATTATGGAAAAGGGAACAACATACTATTAATATATGTAACTGTTATACTTTTGAAATCGTCATGGTATAAAAACTGTGCAGATTTAGACATGAAAATAACAAAATTCCTAAAAATTGATACAGCATTGAATACTAATGACTATCGGGTTTTTTCAGATCCAAGAGTGTAGAGAAAGTTCAAAAAAATTAGAACTAATAAGAATTTCATGCAATGGTAGTCATAATAGGTACATACATGTAAGAAGGTATGTACACTTGATAATACATGTAAATTGATGCATGTATTTAAAGAAAAATATATGGATGATGAGTATGTAACATAATTATGTAACATTTTCATGGTTGCCATCATTATTACTGTATTTTACCTTCGTCGGTTCAGCTCTAGAAGAATTCTTCGTACTCACCAGAAGATATTCTAAAGGACCAAGAACTGTTGATGTTCCTGTCAGTTTGCGTGACAATGTATAGAGTACTCGCGTTGTATGTGCCACCATGGTATCCAGTATAATTGTTTGAAAAGTTGTCATATTCTACATTAAAAACGGCCAATTCAGGATCAACCTGAACGCTGTCTTTGCCTCCTTCCACATCAAAATGTAGCACTTCAACGCGAATGACATCAGCACCATGCGGCTTCACAGTGATGGCACACATCATACGACCGTTCAAATCAGTCGCATTAATCACTACGTTAGATTCGGTTACTGGCATGTCGTAAAAGTCACAATATGCTGTTGAAAGTAAAAAAAAAAATGTGTTGATTCAAAACATATTAACATACTGAAAAATCGGACCATAAACATGACCGGCTATATGCTTGGCAGATCAAATAATGCGAATTAACATAATGATTGTGAAGGGTTTACTTTTTACTATATTGTTGCTTTTGTTTTTTACACTGCAAAAACTCCGGTGTTAGTTTAACATCAACCCGGAATATATCCATGTCCTAACCAGAAAAGCCTTTAAACAACACCAGTTTGGTATCAAACCGATCCCGTTTTAATACTAAAAACACCTCGAAGGTGTTACACCTAAACGAAACTGGTGTTGCTAAACACCTCTCTGGTGTGGACATACATATAATCCAAGCTGGTGTTAAATCAACACTGCAGTTTTTGCAGTGTATTTGTGATGAGATTCATACAACCCTCCCCCCCCCCCTCCCCCCCCCCCCCTCATGGAAGAAACAGATATATTATTTGTCTCCAACGATACCCCAAATGTAACTCACGCTACTGCTACGCGAACGAAATGATTTGAAGAAAAAAAAATCGCAGAAATTTTTTTTTAACCACCATCACCTCTGGATTACTAGACCAGGGCTCCGTAACACAAAGCTTTGCGATGAATAGCAATTATCAAAGAATGCCTCTGATTGGTTTATAGTTAGTATTTTGAGCCAAATGCGCGTGTAACGATGATCTTGGTTGGTCAGTTCATTTAGCGATTGATCGCTAATCTTTGTGTTACGCTCCCCGGGTCTTGGAATCAAATCAATTGGAATCACTAATTCATCCCATCCCGTCTGCCTTTCACTTATTTATTTTGTATTTATTCATTTTTTTTTTTACAGCAGCCGAGCTTGAATTCACGGAGCAGTAGCATGTGTCGCATTCTAGTCAGAAAGAGGGGGGGGGGGGGAACAAATCATAAAATGGCCCTAATTCTTACGCCAGTAAAAAGAATATTTCCAATGTTGTGATAATATTTTTTCCAACTTGGAAAAAATAAGTTCAGTAGGTACCCTCTCTAGAATCAGTGTTGGATTGTCAATCATACTCATTCATTTTTGTCAATCAGCAATATCAAATTAAAAAATTGAGAATGGATTGGGTCGAATTAATATTTCTTGCCCGCCAGTTGTAATTAGGCCCGTGTGACCTCCACTTACATGTACATGTACCGTGTCCAGTTTATCCCCCGCTAACCCGGACATCCCAAGATAGCCTGTGTGATTCTTCCAGTCATGCAAACATTTTTAGAGTCCTGATTTTTATATTGAGACGATTCCTGGCCTTGTATGACATGTGCAATAAGCTTGAAAGTTGATTTAATCCCATCATATTGATCTTTCATTTGCCACGTTGTGACTTTGGATTCTGAAACAAATATGGTGTAAGTCGCTTTAATAGCCTCACTGTGATTTCTTTATTAATTACAAGTGCTTTAAAGCTAGCATATGTAAACATTTTGTTGATTTTGACATCTAGTTTCCTTTGTTAACAAGAGTGGAGTTTAACCAGACTATCTACGTGGACCATGTTTTGACACATTTCCTTACTCACGAGCGACTACACTGGATGTAAAATCACAGCTGTTTCCATAAAACCATGGATAGCAGTAACACGCTGTTCTGTTGTAAAATGTGCCAGTGGTAGCATCGTCTCTACATTCACCCTGTTTATTGCAGGTGTCATCTTCGCAAACTGCAAAACGAATATTTAACAAAACAAAATGAGAACACAATCAGGTGTCTGTCCGCGAAGCAGAGGCGTCGATCCTGGGGGGGGGGGGGTATCGCCCCACCAATGAAACTATTGGGGGGTAAACATATCGTTTTGCACCCCCCCCTATAATTCCGCATGTGCAAACAATGGAACAAGATTGTAATGTTACACAAAAATCAGCAAGCAAGATTGATATACAAAACTCATTCTTTATTCAAAATTGTGCTCGAAATGTCCGCTTTTCATATTAGAATATACAAAAATTTAAGCTCGCCCTTCGCGCTCGCAGCATTTCTGTAGCAGAAACCCACACTTTTCATGATTAAATAAGTGAATAGAATGTCCAGTTTTCAGTTCTGAAGAACTCCCGCTTCAATTTACAATAATTTTTTGTTGGATATATATTTTGTTCTGTATTAAAAACGTCCATTAAACTCAATTTTGTTCAATTCGAAATCGTTTCATGAGAAGGACTTCTCTAACGTTTTATCCGACAATAACTGTTTTATCCGACATTTGCTATGGTAACAGTTAATCTCAGCCAATCGTTATCAAGGAAAGTTGTCAGACCTGGCAACTTGTTGGACGAAAATGTTGATGAAACGTTCCCAAGGACGACATTTTGCAGTTTTGAATCACTGACTTTGACAAAGGCTGTCTTTGTCATGTAGGGCTTTTTGACAATAGATTATTTGCGCTCCTGAAAGCGTCCGCGTAGTGGTTGCGAAAACCCTTTATTAGTGCTTTATTGTAACACCTTCTCCACGTTGATAATGATGTTAAAGACCATTCTGAAAAAAGGAAAATGAGTGACATCTCAAACATCAAAAAAGGTAGAAAAGAAATACCTGATTGGAAATCTACAACTCAAAGTAAGGAAATATATCGATTGAAGGATCAATATTGCTTATCAAAAAAAAATTTACCAAAAAATTATAATTAAAAGCCAATGATCGTATAAGTGAGCAAATATTCGATGAAAGGATTTATTCCGACGGATGAAGCTTACGCCTGGCTAAACATTTTGAAAAAGGCAAACAAGAAATTGTCTTGATATGAAATAATAATGATGGAGATAGAGGATCGGGGAAGTAATAAAAATTATCTCCACGCTATCAACGTGGTTAAAGGACAGATTCATGCAAGGTCACCCATCACTAGAAATATGAAGAGCTCACTTGCAAAAGGGGTTACGTCCATTTTTCATCAAATTTGATTTTTTTTTTGGTCTCAATGTATAGATTTGTAGTAGCTCTATGATACCAAGGAAAAGTTGAAATTCATATTTAAAAGTGATCAAAAATGGCAAAGAAAAATCCCTTTTTTTCAAAAGGGGTTAGGTCCATTTCAGTTTAGTTGCAAAAGGGACTAGGTCCACACCGAATTTTTTGGAAAAGAATATTTTAAAAATATGAATAAAGGTAGATTTCTTTTATACCCAATTTTATGTTGTCATGGTAGGGAATCTAGAAAATTAAGTTTCGCATAAGAATATGCAATATAGGAGAATTTTAAAAAATATGATTTTCTTGGATTGGACCTAACCCCTTTTGCAAACAAACTCTTCTGAAGAGCTCATTCGTCAAAAGGGGTTAGGTCCATTGTTCATAAATTGTATTGTTTTCTGTCTCAAAACCTCAAAATTTTGAGTCGCTTTGATGAAAACAAAGAAAATTTGAAATTTACATGAAAACGTGAATAAAAGTGGCCAAGAAAAATCACTTTTTTAATCAAAATAGATTGGATTCATTTCAGTTTACTTGCAAAAGGGGTTAGGTCCACAATATAATTTTTAAAAGAATTTATGAAAAAAATTGAAGACAGGTAGATTTCTTTTATACCCAATTTTATGTTCACATGATAGGGTAGTACATCATGACAATTTAGTTTCTCATAAGAATATCGCAGTGAGAATAAAAAAACATGGTTTTTCTCAGAATGGTCCAAAGTAGACCTAAGCCCTTTTGCAACTAAACTCTTCATATGTTTTTTTTTTTGTTAAAATTCGGCACACGCTGGGAAAAAGAATGAATCGTTAAGTTAGGAAATGAAGATTTGGCGACAAATGCGAGAACGCGAGATCTATTGCTCTGTAAAAAAGAACAACCCCCACAGAGTCGAAAAAAAAAAGAAACAGCAGTGCATTACGTATAGGTTATTGAACTACAATATGTTTTTATTTGTGCTATCAAACTAGACGCCTAGACGTCAGTCATGCCGTTATGCTTTTCCTCGAGAAAGATCTCAAGTAAATAAAACACTCTTTATTTTTCGTTAATTTTCCGTAAAATCGCTTTGGAATGCCTTTTCTGAATGTTTTAGGTAAGATTTTCAATATGATATGGAACTGAAATATTACTTTTTCAAGTAGTCAACCATCCAGAAATAAGTTGGAAGATCTCTAAGAATAGGAAATTCCCCCATTGTGGGTTACTTGATTGGAATAAGAAAAAAAACACCTTTGTGTGTATAATGACAGTCGTTGCCCATTCATATTTTTCTTTTCATAGTAAAGGGATAGCCCGAGTGCATGGTAAAAGTTCGTAAATTTTCTCAATATGTTGTCAAAGAAAAAAAAAACACATTTGGATGGGTGTATGTTGTGCGTGCGTATCAAAAGTGTGAGAAATATATCTTAAAAATCAAAATACATTACCGCACCTAGAAATTGAACAGAGTATAAAAATGGAGAATTTCAATCCAGGAACGTCATTAATATCGAACGAATTTTCCTGCGGATCTACTGAGATTCCAAATTTCTTTTCACAACTAGCTGTTTACTTCATAGACAAGTTGTAAGTATATATTATCTGATTATTATATCCATTTTCGAACTCCCGATCATTAAGTTTCAAATTAAAGGCGTAAATATGTTGTTCATTGGGTATTTAAATCATATATAATGTTGTATTACACTCACATTTCACAGATAGTGAATATTAATCATATGCACATTCTAGGCAGAAAAAACGATAGACTTGAGTGTCCGATGGCATGAAATTCGTTAAATTATCTCAAATTTAACTATTCAAAGACGGACATTTGAAACCTCATTTAAACGTATGATTTCTATTTATTTCTTGTCACTCCCTCCTTCAGATATAATGTTTCGTTCCCGGACCGTCAATGTATGGGACTAACAATATTCAACTCCCTTTAAAAGCGCATAGAGAAGTTAATTATCATGTCATATACGCTTTACAAATAATTGTCATAATTCATTGTCATCATTCATTGTCATTATTATCATTATCATTTTTATTGATATTATTATCTTTATTATTCGTATTGTCAATATCATTATTATCATTTATCGACATAAAATACGAAGCAATATTTTGTCCTTAACAATCTTTATCAAATAAACGTTTGTCAGCAGATTCTGACATGATTGGGAGCGAACACTCTTTAAGTATTTGAAACACCACGAACATCTTATTTTTCAATGGGTTGATAAAAATCGCTGCATAATATTATTTCACCAAATAATGTTTGTAAATCTTTAATTAATAATGTTTTATGCTTAGGCAACACTGTAGGTCCAGCAATGATTACCAATCGTATGATTTCAATATTCTTATAAATATCATCTAATGGTCCGCTGCAGAATGTCCTAAATTGCGGACGTGAACTTTTCATCGACAACGTCGAAAAAGTGCAAAAGTTATGCAGTTAAGTTGACGCAAGACGAATAGGAGCTTCAAACAGACCCCCAAATGACAGGAAATAATGACTTATGGTACATAGACCACTGTATTTTAAGGTGGGACATTTCATTCATTTTCGGAGCTGAAGAATTGCGTAGAAGTTACAGGAGCTTGTTATTATTCCGTCGCTTTCAACTCTCGCTTATTACAATTATCATTTCATTTTATTTATATTTTTTAATTTATTTTTTAGGGGGGGGTGAGATTTTTACCATACCGCTTCTATTTCCCATGCAAAAACATATTATGAGAGAATAAATCGAATACTTCCTGAATAAAAGGACAAGAACACCACTAAATAAAATTGATTTGAATAAAAGGGGAAAGTCAAGCAAGCATAAAACTGAAAATTTTTCATAAAAATTGGACGTAAAATACGGAATTTACAACATTTTAAAGTTTCGCTTAATGTCATCCTGGTCAGTATGCGAATTAGGGGACTGATGATATCACCCACTCGCTATGTCTTTCTGCATTTTACTAAATGGACAATTAAATCAATTTTCTTCCCATGGTCATGTTAAACAAAATTGTATTCCTCCCTTAACATGTGAAATATTTTGTGGTTCAGTCAAGAGGGTCCTTGATGTCAAATCTGTATAAATTGAAATATTGAATGATTCAATTTAAAAAAAATGGTCAATGAGTGACATTATTGACTCGCACATTTACATAACATTTATCACTGAGTTGTGCATATAACTCTTGTTTTTTTTTTTTTTAATAAGCAAAATTGTTTAATGTCATAATTTTTTTTACTTATGTCCGATTATTATGAAATATTCAGTGTTTTGCTTTTTATAATTTTTTTTCCTATATTGATTGAAATCAACCTTCTTCTAAGATGGACTTTGCCTCTAAAAAACGAACTCATTCCACGAGAGTTCATGTCGAGTAAATCAAGAAAAGAAAACAAACATTCATAATTATGTATATTCAAATAATCCAATGAGGATTTCGGTAATTTTTTTTTTTCTATTTCCTATCTGCATTTCGGGACGGAATTCCGGGATATGAAGTTAGGCTCAACAACAATTTCAAATGTTTTACCCAATTCGGCTTAGGGATATTGAGTTATTCTTTACTCATTACTTTCTTTACTTTTCACATACTGATTTTTAAGATATTTTATATGTATAAGTTATGTACCTGTTACTTACATCGAAACTGTACATTTAGTTTTATTCTACTGCCCTGCATCGACAGTAATGCGTCATGACCTGGGCCTATCTTAATATCTATTATGCCTTTGTAATTACTTTGTATATGTCTTTCCTTTATTGTGACTTCAATAAAGTGATATCAAATTCAAAAAAATACTAAATCCCGTATTATTCCTCAACTTGTTTTGTCTATCTTTCAGGATCTTATTTTGCGAACGTGTCACGGGGGCATGGATCTGTCTATGTTCATTCAACTACTGCTTATTTCTTTCACCTCACGCCGCGCAGCCTGTATGGAAACACCCGAAGCTGTCTCCAATTCCTCCGCCACGTCCTCGACGCCGAATGCGGCCATGACAACTGTTTTGGGAACCAGTGTTTACCTTTATGATGATCTTGACTTCACCCTCCAAGATGGCAAAGAAGGTTCCTTGGATCGTCTGAACCATACGCTGCTCCAAGAACTTGGGGATGAGTGGGACGTTACAACAATAAGTTATGAATATATTGGTGATGATGCAGATGATTTTGGCTCATGGTCTTGGTTTCCGATTCGCTGGACATTTGTCACATGTGGGGAACTAGTTGTTGGGGTTATTGGCATCATCGGTAACCTGTTGGTAGTCATCGTTCTCTTTCTGCGACGAGCTGAGAGCCGATCCACTGACACCCTGATAGGCGCACTAGCGGTTGCCGATCTTCTGACATCGGTTGGGTTGCTTCCTGCACCGTATGCTAAAACTGTCCCGGTATCCTGGTTAGGGCAGTTATACTGCAAGGTGGTCTGGTCTCCGTTCTACATGTGGGTGTGGGCCCTCATGTCGGGTTTCTTGCTGACTGCAATCTCGGTTGAGCGCTACATCGCGGTCTCACACCCCATCTATTTCAGGAGGATTTTGACCAGACGCCGAGTCTCTGAGGTGGTTGTATTTGTGTGGATTTGCGCAATGATGTTCTGCATCCCTCAAACGCTGATTATCACTGTGGACAAGGTACATCGTCGATGCGCAGTTAGGAGAATGTCTCCCGAGCTCCACACGGCATTTGCATTCTACGTGGCAATCATCCAGTTGTTCATTCCGGCAACCATCATGGCCGTCACTCAAACCTTAATTGCTGTCAAGCTCAAAGCGCAGTCTAAGCGTTTCAAAGGTTCTAAAACCTATCATCAAGCAGCTAGCAAAGCCGTCATTAAAATGATGTTCATGGTCATTATGGCGTACATCATCTGTTGGACACCTGCCAGGGCTCTTCACTTGATTTCAAGATTGCTCCGTCTTAAGTCCCAGATGAAAAAACAGATTTCCGAGGGTTTTATTATCCTTGCTGCTGTCAACTCGAGCATCAATCCGGTCATCTACAGTGTCCGTTATCAAAAGTTCCGCCAGGCGGTTAAGGAACTTTTCACGAGGAAAGAGGTTCGAAAATTATCTATGTTTGACGATCCTATCAATATTAACACCAACTCTACGAACGATGGCTCTGTTTAATCCCAGTGACAGTATTACTGGGCCCGTCAGTTTTAAAGCCTCTTTAAAATTTTGGTAAATCTTTGAATTATTCAGTTTCAAGGTTTGACTTAAACATGTTAATTGCGAGATAAAATGTGAAAATATAAAGCATTTGTTATGAGAAATATCTCAACTTTATCACTTACATTCAAAGACCGTAAGATCCCAAACTGTTTAAATAATTTCTTTTTTATTTGCTTAACCATTACATAACCATGGAATGTGGCGGAAGAAATAGCGATATCGGATCAAATGGAGTTTTCGGGCATGGATTGCACGATAAGCGATAATGTAGGGGTTTTATCATTGATGTAAGTCCTGTTTCCTTAACATTTTTTTCTCTTTGAGTTGTGACTTTTTTTACATTAGTCGTGCACCGTTGGCTTACCTCTTAAACACTTACTCAAAGCCTTACAATTGCTATTGAATAACATCAGATTGAAATTTAAGTTTCGCGTAAGACCAATGCCATTGTGGATTTTCTTTTTTTTTTTTTTCTAAAGAAACTGCGCTTGCTTCGGATAAAATCTTATCATCCTAATGTGAGTGGATTCTATTCCCGCTCACAATGAAATACGTCTTAAAAAAAAAAGATAATCTTCAACTGCCAAAATATTTTTTTCTTGCTTACATTACATACGATTATTTTATTAGCAGCATTTACGATCTCTAGCACACTTTTATCTGTTATAGTCTTATCAGATGTGAATGCAGAAACAAAATCAAATGGTCATGATTGGTCCTCAAAAGAACGGCTTGGAAATTCCACTGCACTTCAATATGTTCACAGTAATTAGCGTACGGAGGCCAAGAATTATCTTTTTGACAATTGGACTTGATTGTATTAGTTATTAATTGATTGATTTCGGTGTAAATGTAAACATTTTCATACACGTAGATGCACATGTAAATGAACAAATGTGTTGGCTCAGTGGGTAGAGCGTCCTGTTGTGTTCAGACATTGCATGGCAACCATTAATGGTAATTCAGTAGCTACCCTTGTGTAATATATTCTTCACCACCTCTATTGTGTTTGTGCACATGCCTAGCATGGTCATTTCTGAATGTTAAAGATTCCAATCCTAGGCTGTGCCTGCTTGATTTGATATCCAGAGATTCTGAGAGTCTGCCATTAAACTTCTCTGCAACTGGACCTATTGAGTTTCTCTGCCTTTACTTTCAGTTACTGTACATATATATTAGTTCAAGAACCCACGATACAACATCATTTCTGGCGACGAGGATGTCTTTTCATTAATTTCAAAGGACTCTATAGTTTCTGATATTGTTCCTGATTTTACTCATTAAAATGACATCAATACCTCCACCTTCATTTTTTCTGCAAAACCCTGGAAAACCGACGACTCCATGGAATTTATGGTTCCAGCAATTCGAGAATTATCTCCTAGCCTCAGGAGGCAGCGAGTTTCTGCCAGATAGGAAGGAAGCGCTTCTGTTACATTGTCTGGGAGCTGAAGGACAGCGAATCTTTTATTCACTGGACATCTCCTCACCATCTGAGCCACGCCCAGCTCGTGGGGCTCAAGCAGCTACCAATGTATACCAGGAGGCATTGGCTGCCATAGAAGCGTACTTTGTTCCGCGAATCAACGTAGTCGCTGAGAGATATAGATTCAGACGGCGTAAACAGAGGCCAGACGAGACAGTTGCTGAGTATGTAGCAGCCTTGCAAGAACTTGTAAAACATTGTGCGTTTGCAAACTTGAAGGACGAGATGTTAAGAGACCAGGTAGTAGAAGGCTGTCACAATCCCCGTATTCGTGAGAGGCTACTGTTAGAATCGGACTTGAATCTACAGAAAGTTCTCGATTTCAGTAGATGCATCGAAGATGCACAGCGAGACTCCAAAGCAATTGCCAAGGGACATGAAAGTGACAGTGAGAAGGTGTATGAACTATACAGAAAGAAAACGAAGGAAGGTAGAGTGGACGGAAGAGAAAGGAAGAAAACAGAGCAGAAAACACAGAAAAACAGTTGCAGAAATTGTGGAAGTCCATCTCATGCAGCATTCGACGAGAGATGTAAGGCAAGAGAGAGTAAATGCTACAGCTGCGGCAAGACTGGACATTGGGCTAAGGTTTGCCGGATAAGCAGGAGAGTCCGCAAAGTTCAAAGTGGAGCTGATGAACTTGAAATGCCCAAGGTATTAACTGTGAACACTCACCCTACGAAGCCAATAAGGTGTGAAGTTGAGCTCGCTGGGAAAGCCAAGGTTCACATGACTATTGATACAGGCTCTAGTGTGTCAATAATTCCGCTCAGTATCTACAAGAAACACTTTCTAGTCGATGCTCTCAAGCCAGCAAACATCAGCATTTCAGATTACTCTGAAGGAAACATTCCAGTAGTTGGAATCTTGGAGACACAGGTGAAGGTTGGAGCTAAGTCAATGATCGCCACGATTTTCGTCGTACACAGAGGTTCAGCATTACTTGGTTTGGACATCTTCGACGAGTTGAAGCTTAAGATTGAAGGCAGCAAGCTCTGCGTCGAGACGGTCAGAAGTGATTCTCCAACGCCAGAGTCGACATCGTCTACATCAAGCGACATTCCACAGGGATTCCCTACTTTGTTTGCACCAGGACTTGGATGTGCACACAACTTCAAACATCGCGTCAAAGTCAAAGCTAATCATCCACCCGTTCAACAAAGGTTACGCAGGTTACCTTTATCTGTGAAGGATCAGGTTTCACAAGAATTGAAGCGGTTGGAGAAGGAAGGCGTGATAGAGAAAATAGATTCAAGCGAATGGATCTCTCCCATTGTAGTCGCCGCGAAAAAGTCGGGAAGCATCAGGCTTTGTGTTGATTTACGTGAAGTAAATAAAGCCATTGTAGTTGATAGTTATCCGTTACCTGATATCGGTGAGCTATTGTCTGAGCTGGAAGGATCCACAGTGTTTTCCAAGATGGATCTAGCGTCAGCATATCACCAACTCGAATTGGATGAGGAAACTCGTGATCTTACAGCGTTCATCACACACGATGGATTATATCGCTTCAAGAGAGTTTGTTTCGGATTAGCGTCAGCGCCATCCACATTTCAGAAGCTCATGAGTAGTATCCTCGCAGGACTACCAGGAGTTCAATGCTACCTAGATGACATCATCGTGTATGGTAAGGACAGATCAGAACATGACAAACATTTGAACAATGTACTGAAGAAGTTGCAAGACGCAGGATTGCGTTTGAACCCTAGTAAATGTCAGTTTTACTTGTCAGAACTCAGTTACTTAGGGCATTGTGTGAGTAGTAAGGGTCTAGCACCTGATGATAGTCATGTCCAAGCTATTATAGAGGCACCAGCGCCTACAGATGTTAGTAAGCTTAGGTCAGTGTTAGGAATGACAAACTACTACACTAAGTTTGTACCAAACTATGCCACTGTTGTAGAACCAATGAGACGTCTTTTGTGTAAAGATGTACCTTTTGAGTGGGGGGCCGAGCAACAAGAGGCCTATGACAAAGTCAAAAGTACAATTGCAAAGAGAATTGTTCTTGGGTTATTTAATCCGAATTTACATACTGTAGTTACCACTGATGCATCTGATTATGGGTTAGGGGCTGTACTTTCCCAAGTCAAAGAGGGACAGGAGATTCCGATAGCATTCGCTTCCAGGTCACTGTCACCTGCTGAGAGGAAATACTCAACAGGTGAAAAAGAGGCTTTAGCTTGTGTTTGGGCTTGTAACAAGTGGTATACTTACCTTTGGGGTAGACACTTTGTACTTAGAACAGATCATAAAGCACTGGTTACCATGTTGAGTACTAGAGGTACAGGTAGACAAACCATGCGTATAGGACGCTGGTCTGCTCAGTTGTTACAATTTGATTACACTGTAGAGTACAAAGCAGGTCGAGAAAACTATGTTGCAGACGCTTTGTCAAGCTTAACGTTAGGTGATGAAGAATGGTCAGATGTAGTAGATGAGGAAGAGTATGTTCTAAATCAAGTAAGAGTAGATTCACCTGTCACTGTCAAATAGTTACAAGATGCAACTAATAATGGTGAAGTATTGGTACAGGTCAGAAAGTACATTGAGGAAGGATGGTCTGGTAACCATAAATCCTTTCCTCCTGAGATCAAACCATATCTCATCTTGAGAGATGAATTGTCTGTAGTAGATGACATTGTGATGAGAGGGAATATAATTGTAATTCCAACGTCACTTCAGGCCAAGTTTGTAGATTTTGCTCATTCAGCACATCAGGGCATTGTGAGAACAAAACAAAGGTTGCAAGAAACATACTGGTTCCCACATATTGACAAAATTGTTGAAGAAACAATCAAAAAATGTGTCACTTGTCAAGAAAATGACAAATCACATCGCACACACAGTGCACCAATGCAATCGGTAGAATTTCCTAATTCACCATGGGAAAAGATTTCAATTGATATTACTGGTCCTTTTGAGAATGCACCTCATGACCAAAGATATGCAATTGTAGTAGTTGACTACCATAGCAAATGGCCTGAAGTAGCGTTTTGTAGCAATGTAACAAGCAGATCTGTAATACAGGTTCTCAAAACATTGTTCACTAGAGAGGGAATTCCGACCCATTTAGTATCAGACAATGGGCCGCAGTTTGTGTCACATGAGTTTGAAGAGTTCTTAGAAGAATATGGTATCACTCATGTAAAATCGTCGTTGTACTACCCTCGTGCAAACGGCGAGGTAGAACGGTTCAATAGGGTTTTGAAGTCTAGCATTCAAAATGCTATGATCGAAGGAAAAAGGTCTTTCAAAGAGACCACGTTAGATCTTTTGTTGACATATAGGTCTACGCCTCATCAAGTAACAGGTCTGTCTCCATCAGAGTTATTACATGGTAGGAAGATGAGAACCAAGTTAGATGTAAAGGGTAGAATGCCAGTTAAGACTGAAAAAAAAGAAGAATGAAGTCAAAAGAAGGGTAAAACAAAAACAAAGAAAGTCTGAAGAGTACACCGACGCTAAAAGAAAAGCTAGAGTGTCAGAGTTCCAAGTAGGAAGTTTTGTTAGAGTTAGGAAGCAAAGACATGTAAAGAAAGGTACTCCAAAGTTTGGGGAGAAGAGAAAAATCATAAAACACAAAGGAAAAGCAACATTTGAATTGGATGATCATACAATTTGGAACGCTTTTCATTTGTCCCCATGTACCACAGAAAATCACACTTCTGTTGCTGAAAGAGAAGAGAGACAGGTCATAGAAAGAGACCTTGAAGATAGACAGATTAGGGAAAGAGGTCTACAAGAGAGAAGGAGAAGTAGTAGAGTAAGGAAAGAACCAACATACCTTCAGGATTATGTGAGGTATTAAATAATAAATCTAGGAAAGATTTGATAACATCTTTTTGGTGTATTATGTTAGTTGATGTGAGAAATCAAATCTTGAATTAGTTTTACAATCTTGTTGCAAATCAAAGTAAAACTATAAAAAGAAAAGTGAAGTTTATTGTTGAAAGATTTGATAATGTTATGCTCAATTTATAGTAAATATGGATGTCAAGATATGTCACAAAATTCACATTTAAACTTTTCCTTTGACAAAGATCTCTTCACTAAACTGATAATTGATTGAAACTCGTTTGTTTATACTTTGATCAATGTTTGTAAACAAGCCAAAGTGTAATGACCTAGTAGTAGTTTCGAATTTCAACAAGGTGGAGAATGTTGTGTTCAGACATTGCATGGCAACCATTAATGGTAATTCAGTAGCTACCTTTCTGTAATACATTCTTCACCACCTCTATTGTGTTTGTGCACATGCCTAGCATGGTCATTTCTGAATGTTAAAGATTCCAATCCTAGGCTGTGCCTGCTTGATTTGATATCCAGAGATTCTGAGAGTCTGCCATTAAACTTCTCTGCAACTGGACCTATTGAGTTTCTCTGCCTTTACTTTCAGTTACTGTACATATATATATTAGTTCAAGAACCCACGATACAACACGTCCGTGTCACATTTGGGAGGTCGGGCGTTCAAATCCCCGGCCGCGTCATACCAAAATACGTTAAAGGTCAGAAGTTGCTGCTACCCTGATTGGCGTTCAACAATACAAGGGATAGAGCTAGACCGATCTGGCGCTGCGAAGTTGCTAACATGTCCACGAATAATTGGACAAAAACAAATTCTCGGATGGTTTCTGTTTCTGATTTCTTCTTCGAACATTGAAAGTTTTGATTGTCGATTTTTTTTGCGATTTTCCACCAAAATTAATGTTCGTTCCTTTGAAAAAAAAATTGAATTTATACAGTGTATTAGTTTTAAAATAGGATGGACATAACACAATCAAACTCCTTGTGATAGTAGAACATGTGGATAGTAGGGTACATGTAGGTTTTCATGTAGTTGAAGCGAATGTAATGCATTAATACATATAAAATGAAAAAGCCGTACAGGTATGTATGATTTTTTAAATCTCACTTGGTCTACAAACAGTTGGTCTACTTTTACATGGGCTGCACCAATATAGTCCAATATTTTATGTCATTGCAGTTTGGTCTACATGTATATTTCCTTAGTCTATAACTCATTGGCCCGTATTCTGAAGTCGGGTTTAACTTAAACTCAGGTTAAAAGTTGTGGTTTAAGTATGGCGAGCCAATTGTTACATAAATCACTATCAGTAGAGATATCATACCTTGACAGCTCATTTGGCTTTCAAATCATTCATAATTGTCTAGGAAATATAGATTATTGTCTTCACCATCGATGAATCAGGAGAGAGCACAGGAAACATAAGAAACATACAACTTAATAAAGATTTTGATACGTTTGGCTTCCCATACTTAAATCACAACTTTAAACCTGAGTTTAAGTTAAACCCGACTTCAGAATACGGGCCATTAACTGTAATTATCATTTCATTCAGATTTATTTTTAAGAGAACATAAGGGATTATACAAATGATTTGTTATGCATTTATAACAGACATTTACGATACAAATCTTTGTCATTATAATTATATTCAATATTATCAATACAAGTAATTACAAAATATGGTACATTTTGTAGACAAATTATAATTTAAATAGAAACATAATATATATGTGGAAATGGGATATTCACTTAAAAGCATAGCTTGTATAATATGAACTTCCCTAGAGAAAGAGACGCAATAGTTGCTACTTGCCTACGGAGACTTACTGAACAGTAAGAAGAACAAGATAAAACACAGAACAAGATAACACAAAGAACAAGACAAAACTTTAAAAAAAAAAGTTAAAACAAAACGTAATAAAAGCCAAAAAACGGGACGACAAAAGGAAAAGAAATAAACATTAATAGAAACAGGACGAATTGCGACCGAAAGGTAAAATAAAACTAAATGATAAAGACAAATGAAAATAAGTTTTGGTCTTTTAGTCTACTGCTCAGATATATCCACATTGTGCTGAATTAAATTACATCGCAATATTTTACACAAAATCCTTGCATGTCAGTAATCAGTAATGTTGAGTGTCAATATTCTGTAAGTTTAAGGTCAGTGACTTTTGCCATATCTCTCTATACAGCTTCATTCGCCCGCTCAAGCCTCTCTCACCTATTCAACTCAACCAGCATCATATACTCAAGCCTTCTAATCAAGCTTCCACACTCATCCCGAAAATAATACTCTGTTTCCCAACACCACTCTCTCGCATTTCCATTTCTCTTGTATCCACTTTCATCCCAGTCCTTCCAGGACTTTGCACATGGTGCACAGAAAAAACCACTACCGCGATTACCTTTTCTCTGTTCAAAGCATTTGTTTAGCATGGAGTTCCCCTTTATAGGGGTTTTCCACTAGGGCCAGGACGCGCGTTTCCGTTTTACACCCTGGCGAAGGCATTTTCCGCAAAAATAGCCACAAAGCGACTAGTGAAGAGTCTACACACGTCGCTGGTTGCAGCGTGCGACACAGGCGAGCCCCACACCACCGCATGCAATCTGCACAGTTACTGATCAGAGCATAAAGTTCCTCGGCACTTCATGTTCAGAGAGCAGTCATATAAGTGAAATCCGAACATGCTTTTGCAGTTACGTTTTTAAGTTTTTTTTTTCTAAATATAAATTATTAACTAAATGAATAGAATGACAGACAAAATAAAAATTAACAGATACATATAATAGAAAGAAAATTGAAGTTTGATGGATTGATACACTTAGATGCCGAAAGATAGATATAGAAGACTGATAAATAGATAGAGACATAGATAGATAGAAGTAGAGAGAGAGAGAGAAAGACAGAGAGATGGATAGATAGATAGATGGGGGAGAGAACTTGAGAGATGGAGAGATGTTATAGATAGATAGATAGATTGATAGATATATGGACGGATAAAAATAAATAGAGAGAGAGAAAAAAAGACAGACAGATGGATAGATAGAGAGAGAAAGAGAGAGAGAGAGAGAGAGAGATAGAGAGAATCTGAGAGATAGATAGATGTTAGATAGATAGATAAAGAATGAGAGAGACAGAGAAGATAGACAAATTAACAGATAAATAGAAACTGTAGTTACATAGATAGCTAGATAAATAGATAGATAGAAGATAGATAGAGAGAAATAGAGAAAGACAGACAGATGGATAGATAGATAGTGGGGGGAGAGAGAGATAGAGAATTTGAGAGATAGGTACATGTTAGATAGATAGATAGATAGATAGATAGATAGATAGATAGATAGATAGATAGATAAAGAATGAGAGAGACAGAGAAGATAGATAAATGAACAGATAGATAGATACTGTAGTTACATATAGATAGATAGATAGATAGAAGATAGATATATAGATTGATAGAGAGAGAGAGAACTAGATAAATACAGATGGATAGATAGAGAGAGAGAGACAGAGAAGATTAATAGATATATACTGTAGTTACATATTAAATAGATAGATAGATAGATATATAATTTGAGAGATAGATACATAGACGGATAGAGAGAAAAAGACAGACAGATGGATAGATAGATAGAGAGAATTTGAGAGACAGACAGACAGATGGATAGAGAGAATTCGAGAGATAGATAGAGAGAAAAAGATAAATAGATAAAAGATAGATAGATAGATAGATGGGGGAGAGAACTTGAGAGATGGAGAGATGTTATAGATAGATAGATATATATATATATGGACGGAAAAAGAGAAAGAGAGAAAAAAAAAGACAGACAGATGGATAGATAGATAGAGGGAGAGAGAGATAGAGAATTTGAAAGATAGATAGATGTTAGATAGATATATAGATAGATAGATAGATAGATAGATAGATAGATAAAGAATGAGAGAGACAGAGAAGATAGACAAATTAACAGATATATAGATACTGTAGTTACATAGATAGATAAATAGATAGAAGATAGATAGATAGATAGATAGATAGATAGATAGATAGATAGATAGGGGAGAGAACTTGAGAGAGGGAGAGATGTTATAGATAGATAGATATATATGGACGGAAAAGGAGAAATAGATAAAGAGAGAAAACAAGACAGATGGATAGATAGATAGATAGATAGATAGATAGATAGATAGATAGATAGATAGATAGATAGAGGGAGAGAGATAGAGAGAGATAGATAGATAAAGAATGAGAGAGACAGAGAAGATTAACAGATAGATAGATACTGTAGTTACATAGATAGATAGAGATAAAATTTGAGAGATAGATAAATAAATAGATAGAAGATAGATAGAGAGAGAAAGACAGAAAGATGGATAGATAGATAGAGAGAGGGGGAGAGAGAGATAGAGAATTTGAGAGATAGATAGATGTTAGATAGATAAAGAATGAGACAGACAGAGAAGAGCGACAAATTAACAGATCGATAGATACTGCAGTTACATATAGATAGATAGAAGATAGATAGATAGATTGATAGAGAGAGAGAGAACTAGAGAAATACAGATGGATAGATAGAGAGAGAGAGAGACAGAGAAGATTAATAGATAGATACTGTATAGTCACATAAATAGATAGATAGATATATAATTTGAGAGATAGATACATAGACGGATAGAGAGAGATAATTTGAGAGACAGACAGACAGATGGATAGAGAGAATTCGATAGATAGATAGATGGATAGAGAGAAACAGAGAGAGAGAGAAAAAGACAGACAGATGGATAGATAGAGAGAATTTGAGATATATATATATTGGATTTTATTGCAATAAAAACTATCAAAATACAATCACAAGCAGTCAAAGACTGAAATAAGTGAATGTTTACATACAAATAGAATCATAACAAAATATAAAGTAAACATTATAAATAAATATCAAATACAATACAAATTCATACAGATAAAAAAGAAATGTATCATAAATAAATACAAAAGGCCAAAAGTAAAGTGTCACCAAAGAAGAAAAAAGCGGAATGAAAGATTAAGAAAAAGAGGTGAGAGAAGGGAAAGAAATTGGGATAAGACAAAGAGAAGGGAAAGCAAGAGGTGGAATTTGAAAGAGAATAGGAAGCAACCTTCAGAAGAAAAAAAAATCATTATGCAATACAAGACATTTAACAATGGTAACAAGTAAATAAAGTAGTAATTGAATCGAATTGAGCACAAAAAAGGGAAAAGTAGAGCTGAGGAAATAGACTCCCGAAGGTAGTCGAAGCAGTGTTGATATTGCACATGAGTAGATTAACAGATGGATAGAGAGAAATAAAAGAGAGACAGATGGATAGAGAATTTGAGAGATAGATGTTAGATGGATAGATAGATAGACAGATAGATAGGTAGATAGAGAATGAGAGAGACAGAGTAGATAGACAAATTAACAGATAGATATATCATGTAGTACCATAGATTGATTTATAACATAGATAGTGGATAGACAGATATGATAGATATAAGGATAGATATAATATGAAAAAAAGTAATTATGTGTTTTATTTTTCAATATTTTAGTTATTATTCGTTTTCATTCATATAAACGATCATGTGCGATAAAGTAAAAAAAATCATGAAGCCAACGTATATACAGTAGTTCAGCGGAACAACCAAAATACATGGACTGAAGCTTTTGGTCTATAAGCTCAGCTGCATTTGCACGTATGTTCTGCGGATATCTTCGGTGCGGACTTTTGGATCGCGCCCAGCTGATTATGTAAACAAACGTAGACGTAGACTCTTCACTAGTCGCTTTGTGGCTATTTTTCCGGAAAATGCCTTCGCCAGGGTGTAAAACGGAAACGCGCGGCCAGGACAGCGTCAGGACAAGGCGCGGAATGTAATAATTGTAATCCGCGACCCTTCCGCAATCTGTCCGGACATTCCTGGGAGTGTCCGCATGCTGTCCTAAACCCTTCCTGGTGTTCGGGAAATCAAAATTTGTCCGAATCCAAATTTGAAACGTCAACGCCGTGACATTTTAATGACATTTTGTTCTTCTTTTTTTTAATTCGATGGACTATGATAAAATCATGAACAATATGGTAGATGCATAATCCTGCAAATTATGATATGATGTGATACATCATGGGTCGCGTTTCCATGTTAGAATATAACACTGTTCTGACATGTCAGGCGAAAAGATATATTTTTCCTTTCATTCATTCGTATGAAGGCATAAAATATGGATGAATTTTGATTTGAAAATAAAAGAAAATCTTGTAGCCTATTTAATAGGAATAACGATTTTGAAAAGTGTATTTTGATGACGAAACAATTTTATATTCTCGCCTGTCTCAAATTGGTCGTTTTGGAAACAAATGGTTTTTCATTTAATAACTTGACGATAATTTCTTTGTATATCAAGTGGTTGTCCGTAAATTATTATGATTATCCGAGTCCTTGATTTTACCTCTCGGGACGTTGTCCTAAGTTTGTCCGGCTTTGTCCTGATACGATCTGCATGCTGTCCGCGCCAAACGCCGAAAAATATTCAGACAATGCTGTCCTAAAACACTCCCAAGACATTTCTAGGAATGTCCTAGGACAAAACGGAGACAGTCCTGGTTATGTCCTCGGACAAGTTCATTTGCATAATCTTTTTCGGGATTTGGTGCGGACAGCATGCCGAAATGACAAAAGTTGCTTCCGCAACCCTTCCTGGTCTTGTCCGTGCCCTAGTGGAAAACCGGCTTAAGGAGGAGGCGAAGAAGTCGAACAAAAAACAGAAGATGAATGACTACTGTGGTGATAACTGATAAAGGTCTACAAACGTAGACTATACTATGTTACTAACACGTCTATATGGCTGCTACCAAGATGGTCGCAGTGATGTTGTCGCAGCTAACCCAATAAACCTGTATAGTGGGATCAAATTATATCTAACTGGTCTGTTATTTGCCTCCAAACTAACTATTGCAATAACTGAACAAAATATTTATAACAAAATTACATCATCTAATTCCAATGGCTTTGTAACTTTTTGGAATCCCCAAACTGCATAGCTATTGCTTATTTTCCACCAAGTTCAAGTATCGTCCGTAATGGTGGAAAGCAATGATCTAAAGAGGCATAAACATGTTTACCAGATACGTATCTACACAATCAATTACATTATATTTTCGTTCCTTTCTTTATAATAATGTTATTTCATTTCATTTCATTTCATTTCATTTATTTGTCCGTTAAAACGGATAATTGTATAACTTGACAATTCTTGCAACAAAAATATTATTCACAGAATAACATAACAACAATGAACATACCGGTAACATATTAAACATGAACATGAACGTAATCATCATGATTGTACACAAAGTACATGTAATGTATATATTAATTAAAATCGATGACTTTGCTGGCATAGTTATTGAGCATTTATTTATTTATTCAGTTATTTATTCATTCATTTATTTGTTAATTAAAACTCTACAATTACTACTTACGTGTAAGTTGCAGAGTTGTCTGCTACATTTTCTCTTTGTTTCTACAGATAAACCACACTCCTTATTCTACCTTATTTCATTGACAACTCTTATGGAGAAAGGGACGAACGAATTAATGCGGCGACTGGTTCTTGCTTTTACAGATTTCAGTCTTCGTCCGCTTCTTAATTGAATATACTGGCTATTCAGGGGGTGGGTTTGATCAGACATAATGGAGAGAGCTTTCGAAAGTACTCTTTCTTTACAGATTTCATCTAAGTCAACAGTGTTATTCATTATTTTGCTGGCTTGCTTAACAAGTCTTCTAAGCTTTATTTTATCTCTCTGTTTTGCATTATTAAACCAGATGATTGAATCAAAAGTAATGATACTCTGGATGATCGACTGGTAAAATAGATACAGGATCCTATCATTTACATGAAAGTACTTTAACTTTCTGAGGAAATATAACCGTTGATTGCATTTGGTCAAAGTGCATTTTGACTTTGCATCCCACGACATTTTACTGTCGATTTCCGTTCCTAAGTATCTATAGCATTCAACATTGTCAATAATATCACCATGCTGATTAAAACCCCGCCATTCGACCATTATAAGCTACACGGTCCCCAAATTATTGTTCTGTAAATGTGCATGCGGTGTTGTAATGATTATGAGTATGATGTCATTTTCATCATCATCTATGTAATCGATATGTAGGCCAATTATAAGAATTATATATGATTAGAATAATTCATTTGATGAGCGACTATCTCGTCATCGATAGTCCTTCACGGTGAGGTTTTGCGCCCACCAGCCCTACCCCGGCTCTACCCCTCCGGATCCTGGCGACATGTATTAACTGATGCATGGTATTTATCCACTACCATATTTAATGCTAGATCAAATAAATAATAATGAATGATGTTATGTTAGAATAAATGGACATTAGACCAAGTGTGAATTACATGTAGACCAAATTAAAATTAGACCAAGTGACGATTAGCCCTACTGGGTATTAGACCAATTGGCTATTAGACCAAGTGGTCATTAAACCAATTGGATATTAGACCAAGTGGAAATTAGACTAAATGGAAATTAGACCAAGTGGAAATTAGCCCAACTGGTTATTAGCCCAAATGGAAATTAGACTCAATGGTTTTAGCCCAACTGCTCATTAGACTAATTGAATATGGGAGTTACACGAATTGGATATTAGACCAAGTGAAAATTAGCCCAAATGGAAATTAGACGAATTGGATATTAGACCAAGTGGGAATTAGACGAATTGGATATTAGACGAACTGGTTGTAGACTAAATGAGTTTAGACTATGTGAAGTTGGACGAACTAATAAGTAGACCAAGTGGTATTAGACCATCCGATAATTCACCTCCCATACACGTTAAATTTCCGTATCCAATCGTTGACATTTTTAGACAAGTTCCCTTCAAAGGACAATTGTCCAGGTGGGTCGCAGACCCGACATATTTATCAAATGTTCTTATAAAAGTGCTGGTTGGTTAAAACTTCTTACACCATGCGATGTGACGAGCACAATAAGTAATACGTCCTGACTCCCAGCCAGAGATACGGTTGCAGAGTGTCTTTATTAAGGTGCCAATTAACTAGCACAAATGTATCACATCTCAACAGTAGATGGCGCAATAGAAAATATCCGGTATACGCACAGATATTACAGATGATAATGATATTGAAATGCTGTATACCAAGCATTCTATTTCAAGCCATTCAATATAATAAAATGTAATTATTCGAGAACTCCTGAACTAAAAAAATATGAAGATCTTATAGGCGGTCGGCTTGAAAATATTATTTGCTACAAAATTTGGATTTTAGGAGTAGCAGCAAACATGTTATCTTAAAACCATCTTCGAAGCGGCTAAAAGAAAGGATGCCAGATATGAGCTTGGTCGAATCTGTTTTGCAGATGTAGTCAGTTTCACTATGTAATTTCGCTGGATTTTTTTTGGAGAAATTGGAAACTATACATTTTTGGAATCGCTATTGTATAACATAGGCGGATCCAGGGGAGGGGCCCGCCCCCCACCCCCCCCCCCCCCCCTATTGGCGGAGCAAAAAATAAATTTAAAAAAAGGGGGAAGAAAGAAAAAAATTATAATCAGAATCCTCTTTTAAATATTTGTTTGAAACTATAAATCATTTTTAAAATTGCTCTGGTTGTAAGCTCAATATATCCAAATCAGAAGCAATATGGATTGGCTCCAAGAAAGGTTCTCAGTTATTCCCTTTTTCTGATAATAGTTTAAAGTGGAATAATTTTACTTTTAAAACTTTAGGTATCCATTTTTCTTTGAATACAAGTCAGCTTTATGAAATCAATCGCAAGACTAAACTCAAATCCATTTATAAAAACTTTAAATTGCTGGCGTGCAAGAAACTTATCTCTGGTAGGCAAGATCTGTGTCGTTAAGACCCTGTTGTTGCCGCAACTCCTTTATTTTTTTCTGTCTTATGTGTTAGAATACTACAAAGTTTTTTTCAAACAAATGAACACTATGTTGTTTAAATTCATATGGAGTGGTGGCAATGACAGGGTCAAAAGCTTTCTTATATGTAACGATTTCTCTCTGTGTGTTTTAAGAATGGTTGATCCCTATACTTTTTGTCTTGCACAAAAAATGTCATGGGTTAAAATGCTTTTTGATGATGATTATAAAGGTATGTGGAAGTCCCTTGAAATTTCTGTATTTAATTAATTTTAGTAATATACAGGATATTTTATGGAAATCATATGCTCTGGAAAGTATTTTGAATAAACTAAGCTCAAGTCAATTGGCTGAGTCTATCCGAGCATGGTATGTATTTAGGTAAAAATTCTCTGAAGCTGAATATGATACTCCCCTTTCCTCAATTGGTTCTTGTCAGTGTATTTGGATTAATAGAAACATTCGTTCAAAGTCAAAACAATATTTCATATACCCGGATTGGTAAGATAAGGGTATTATTTATATTGGTGATTTACTGAATCCTCCTCACCCTGGTAATAAATTATTTGAAGAGCTTATTCTAGACTTTGGTATAAATGTTCAGGATAGGAGGAAATACAATTTCTAATGAATGGAATACTAACCATCCTTGTTACTTCATACCACAATTTAGACACTAACATTATTTCTTACAGATATATGTTGTAGAACTCTGACCATTATTGAGTGATATGAGTCGTTTTAGATGCCTTTTTTGAAAACCCTCTTGGATTTTTAGGCAAAATGGACAACTGCATATAAATGTAACCAGTCCAAACGTATTCTTTTAACCATGAACTATAGTGTGGACACCGAAATTATATCTCCTTGGTGGATTTTAAATGAACTATGTCCATTTTTAAAGTAACAGCAGTCATTTTATACTCCGATCTTTTGGAAGCCATCTTGGATTGTCGACATACTGGACAACTGACTGTCCTTGTAACTGACTTTCTGACTTTTAAACCATGGTACAGACATCAAAATCATATTCCCTTGACGGATATAACATGAACTATGCTAATTTGTAAATACCAGCGGCTAACTTATACTATTTTTTAAGCCACTGTGGACTTTTGGACATATTTGACCACCCATCGTCCTTGTAACTTATCCCAATGTATTATTTGACCCATTTAACCATGGAATAGGCACAAAAATCATATTCCCGGATATTGAACAACCTAGGTTGCTGTTTTTTAAGTAGCAACAGCTTTTTTTACTCCATTTTTGGAAGCCATCTTGGATTTTTGAACACATTGGACCACTGACCGTCCTTATAACTTATCCCAATGTATTATTCGACCATTAAAACCATGGTATGAACACCAAAATCATATCTCACAGGTGGATATGATATGAGCTATGTCTATTTTAAGTATTAAAGGCCATTTTAAACACAATTATTTGAAGCCATCTTGGATTTTTTGACACACCAGACCACTGGCCCTCCTTGTAACTTGTCCTGATGCACTACTTCACCGTTAAAACCATTGAATAAAAACCAAATTAAAGCCTTTTAAGTAAGTAATAGATGAACTTTGGATTTTTTAGCCTACGGCAGCCATTATGGGCGCCATCTTGGTTTTCCTGGTAACCTGGAGTGCTAATATTCACTCTAACTTATATCAATAAATTCGTTTACCCGCTGGACCATGGAATATGAATCCAAATAGGATTCTAGGGTGGATAACGAGTGAGTAATATCCATTTTCAGTGAATGGCGTCCAAAATTGGCCGCCATCTTGAAAATAACTAGGTCCCCATGTGCGGATTTTGGTAGATTTTTAGTATGTAATTCCTGAGGTCAAATACTGCTAGAAACAGTTGAAAAATCATTTGTTGCAATTTGTTCCGGGTCAAACCATATATTGACCCGTCTATAAATTAAACTGTTTTCTTGTATCGAGGTGACGAAATCGACGCGCTCAAGAGATGTCTGGTAAAGACGGGAACGAAGCCCGGGAACTCAAGTGTACAGATTAAAAAAAATCGACGAGGATCCAAGAAAAAAAAGGCCTCTCCTTTCTCGAAAGAGGCACCTCGTTCAATTCCATCACGAGAGTCTGCGATTAGGACTAACAGCAGCAATATTTTACGTGGTAAACTCGATAACATAACCTCTATGCTAGAGTGCGTGATAACACTGCTAAATACTACGGAATCGAAATTAAAACACATATGGATATAAACTTGTCTACCACCAAGCAGAAAGTATGAGATATTGAGAGTAGCCATAATTATGCTATGAATCAAAATGAGGAAATAAAGATCCAAAAGGGAGAATTTCGTGAAAGAAACTAAGAAAGACAGACAAGGTGGAAGAAAGATGTAATGACCCAGAAGGAAAAACCAGTTCCACTGGACCAGTTAGACCAGTAGAATTTTAACTGGTAACTCTGGAAATTGGAACATCGGTTTACTGGCCTAACTGGTCATACTGGTCCAGTTAAAATTTTACTGGTCCAGTTAAAAATAAAACTGGTCTTGAATTACTGGAATTTTATACTGGTCTTGTTTCTGGGGTTGTTACTGGTCTCACTGGTCTTCATACTGGTATCCAATTCGATTAAGCTGGTCTTTACTGGTATTTTCTACTGGTCTGACTGGTCCTCGAACTGGTCGAACTGGTCCTCGTACTGGTCTTACTGGATCAATTTATTACATGCATTTGGTTTGTTATATACCATGGTCAGTGAAATGTGATGGAAAAGATGGTTAGTAAATTAATCTTTCTGCTGTTATTTTAAATGTGATATATATTTTTTCTCTTTCACCCATAACAGGGGCATTTATTTTCAACAAAAATTCATTTCATATACACATCGTTTTTAAACAAAACTCATAGATACATTTCCAAAGAAACAGGCAAATTATACATTTCTTTCTTTCTTCTTTTCCTCAGAATCTTATTGATATCTAATCTTAATTTCAATTCTCTGACAAAAGTAAACCATAATTTATTTTCTCTTTCTTCTTTTCTATGTAAGTTTCTAAAAATTAACATCTTATAAATACTCCAAAGTGCTATTGTTATAATATCATAAATCTTCTTTTCTTTTTAATTTTTCAACAAAATATCGACATGAAAACAAAGGTCTACGTCATACACATTTTTCATCATTATGAATAAATTATAAAAGAAATGCCTATTCAAACTACAATACAAAAAAGCATGTATTAAATCTTCTTTGATATTACAAACTTCACATTTATCATCATTGTCCAATTGCCATAAAAACAACATCCTCTTCGTAGGAATTAAGTTATACAACAATTTTAAATTGAACTGTTTCAATTTGTTTTCCCCTATATTTTTCAAATTTCTCTGAAAGACATTCTTCCAATTTATAGGACTATCGGCAAAGTCAGCCCAATATGTAGGAGCGTCGTTTGTTTTGTCATGTGTTAATAAATTTAAATGTGATATATGAAATTACACATTTTCATTGTGAATTAGTTCACACACTTATTTGGAAAGTTTTTAAACAACAATGAGTGCCATTGCATGGATATTCCATTCTAAATCCTGATTTTTCTTTTTAAAATAGGAAATATGCAAATGAGGTAAACCACGTGATCAGCATCATCAGAATTACTGGTATTACTGGTCTTGACCAGTTCAATTTCAAACAATGAATTACTTTAGACCAGTTGACTATATCAGAGGAATCTGGCTTTGATATTAATCATAATTAAAGGAAATAATTATTTTAATGATAATGTTAATACTTGATAATTATGATAATATTAACAATAATTATTACAATAAGATCGATAACAATGACAACAATGATCATAATAATCATAATAATAATCATTATGATAATTAAAAGAAGAATGATGATAACAATGATAACGATAATAACTTTCTCTGAATTGCAAGATTCATTTTCCATAATTCGTCAAATGATCTGACTTGAAATAAAGTCATTATTTATTGGACCAGAAACACCAGTTTGATGAAAAACAATTTAACTGGTATTACTTATTGCTTCAACTGGAATGCAATTGTTGGAACTGGTCTCCAGTTGATTTTTACTGGTCCAGTTAAAAATCAACTGGCCCAGTAAAAATATACTGGAAACCAGTAAAAATTCTTACTGGTCTTACTGGTTTTTCCTTCTGGGGACATGGAGAGTAGGGTGAAACGGAATAACCTTGTATTTTGGGGGTATTTTGGGGGGAAGGTGCTGAGGATAGTTTTGATTGATGTCCAGATTTCATATCTGACTTAATAACAAACTTTATGAAACTGAATAATTGCTACCCAATAGAGATTGAAAGAGCACACAGACGTCCTACAAGGAAAAGGGCAAAGTCTCAGAAGCTTTTGTTCAAAACCGAAGAAGGTCTCTTCAAGACAGCATTTGCCACATACATGGATAAAAGCAGGTGAGCTGAAATAGATTTGGCTGAGTGAGCAGAATAACTTTTTACCAAGTATGCGTAAAGCATTTCCCTTTATTTGAATGCAGGATAAAAGAGCATTGCCGATTAAATACCTTGCTCACAGGTACCGCCTAGATCGAACGCCGGACTTTCCATGTACAGTTAGGAGCATGAAACCAATCGGCCAAGGCACATCCTATGCTCATACCTTTTCATTTGACATTTATTGTTGTTACCCCCCCCCCCCCGTGTTTTGCCAATATTGTCCATGTGATCTTTATTAAGGGTCAGATGTACTTTCTTTTGCTGCTCGTTCGCTTTTTTTTTCGTGTTGTTTATCGTATATTTAATACATAGACTAGAGTTTCATATGTTTTACTTGAGACTACAAGTTTTTTGTAAGTAGTCCTGGTAGTTAATACCTTTTGGTGATTTATCAGCTTTGCCAGTCAAATGGAAAGTTTTGTGTATAGTTCATTTACGTCTTTCACTGTCATGCTAGAGGTAAAAGGAGCGCTATGCACACCGGGTATGCGCAGGAGTGTAATGGATACGCATTGGTATTTGCTTACTATACCTCGTTTTTTATATGCTGTACAGTGTAAGGTACATGATTAAGGGAGTATCTGTCTTAATATGCTTGATATGTGGCATTTTTCAATTGTTTTGATATATTAGGGTATTTTGCAGTAGCGTACCGTGACTCGGAGGAGACAAAGCATTGGGGGGGGCAAAGCATTGTTCACAGACAATGCACTGCCCCCCCCCCCCCAATGCTTTGTCTCCTGCGGTTCACGGTACGCTACTGGTATTTTGGTGGTTTTAGACTCATTGCTTTTAGGTGAGCGGCCAGAAGCCAAAAAGTGGCTTATTTCTTGACTTTAATCCCCCCGGCTGGATCAAAGCAAAATCATACATCAAATTAAAGGAAATTTTCTGAATTTTTCGGAATTGGGCATTAAAAGTGACGTAATGTGTAGCATCACCATGGAAACCGGCCTTGATTAAGCCACGCCCATTTTAAATACATATTGAATATTTATCGTGAATATTGATTTTTTACTAATTAATCTAAATTATCAGGTATTTTTTCTTATTTTTAAAGGATAGTTCAACTTTCTATTGTAAGAAGGATTACTGAATAACAACTTAGCATGAATTTTATGAACATTTTCACATAAATTGTTGCCTAGCAACATAACTTTCCCTAGCAACCAGTTAGCTCCTTAAGTAAACCACTTATTTTTCCATTCCAAACCTAACTTTTAACTTTTTAACTAGGTTAGATTAAACCTAATAAGTTACACCAATGAAATTCTATAAAGTATTATTAAAAAATAATAAAAAGAACTAAAAAACCCAATTTTAACTATTGCGAACCTCAAATAAATTGGCTAAGCTCTACTGAACACACCCCCTTCTATCGTACAAATCGCCATATTATTGTTCATTTTGACTACATTGATACACGTACATACAAGTCACATACTTTATACTATTTTGTGGTGAAAAAAGTGGATTGAGTTAATAATACCTGATCAATTAACAAGCAGTATCTTGTCTTCAATAGAACAACAAAAGAATTACCATTTCACATTACCCATGGATACCAATTCATTGCCTAGCAACGACTATTTTCCATAGCAACGACTATGATAACGACTCTCCTCCCTGAAAAAATCTGTGTAAAAATAGTTCATTATGAGCAATAATACTGACACATTTATCATTTAGATGCCTACAACCTCGTTTTCAATAATCATTCAACAAACTGACTATTTTTTAGCTTCCATGGAGACAAATGTGTTGCCTAGTAACAATATTCCCTAACAACGGCTATGTTACCACTCTTCATCTCGGTCAAATGTGCTGAGGAATGTGTGCCTTAGAGTACAAATATTGAGAAAATTAACATATGATAGTTTGTTAAACAGTATTCAGGAATTTATCATCATCTACTGACACAATTCCATTGCCTAGCAACACTATTTACCTTAGCAACGATGTATTTCCCAATTAAACAAACTTGAGGAAAATAATCCACTTTTAAGTGTACAGTACTATTTGTGAAGGGATGGTCCAGGCTGCAAATATTTCTATATAAAAAAAAAGTAAAATTCACAAAGCTAAATGCTGAAAATGTCATCAAAATCTGATAACAAATAACAAAGTTAATGAATTTTAAAGTTTATCAATATATTGTGAAAACAGTTATATGCACATCGTCATGAATATTCATTAGATGGGCTGATGATGTCACATCCCCACTTTCCTTTTTCTCAGTTTATTACATGAAATCATAAATGTTTCCTTATTTCATACATGCGTACATGATGTGTCTGCAATATGATGAAATAAGTTGCGGCAATAATAACTAATGTACTTAATCAGTTGTCAATCCAATTGTTTCTTGGTAGAAATATTTTAAATAAACCTAATTTCATATAATAAAATACAAAAGAACAAGTGGGGATATGACATCATCAGCCCACCTAATGAATATTCATAAAGACATGCCTAGAACTGTTTTACCGGAATAATGCAAATCTTTAAAATTCAATAACTTTGTTATTTGTTATCCGATTTCGATCAAATTTTCAGCAGTTTGCTTTGTGAATTTTACTCTATTTATTTAGATAGAACTATCTCCAGCCCGGACCATCCCTTTAAATAATATGCCTACATGCATACTGGCAATGGCAAATTAAAGGACACCACTTAATTTCTCTCATTTCTAAAAAAAAATAATTTATCCTTGTTTGTATATTGCTTGTCTACAAATTCTTAACAGTACGATGAGCACGGTATTTAAACTTGATCACATAAAAAGAGCAGCTCCAAAGAGAAATTTAAATGTTGAAGATGTAAAGAAATTAATATGGTTTGGAGGATTAATAGCTGGGTACATAACATATTTTTTAGCTCTTGGCTGCATATTCCTCAAGTGAATATGGAATGGTTAACAAATGGATGTGTCTTGTCAAATAATACCTAGTCACCCATGCATGTCCAACTTCCAAGTTTGTGTCCGTGTGGCGGCTGTAGCCCAAAGATGCCAAAGCTGTGAGTTCGACAAGTTTCTGTTGAATACTATTAATAAGTGTCAGAAGTTTAATCACAGGGAACTTATGATGTCACTTTCAATCTGATAACTGTCAAGAAATCAGAGGGATGAAAGTATGGAAACTTGGGATCTTAGGTCTTAATATGGTGGTTGTTTACCTGATTGCTATGAAAGCATGAATGTTTCTAAGAAAACAACCAGAGGACCGACAGCTTAATGTCCTCTCCGAGACCTGGTAATGAGATGCGCCTTACTAAAGAGCACTAATGTACCAAGTGGGAATCAAATTCAGGTCACCGGAATCCGAAGCCCCCGCTTTACCGACTGAGCTATCATTCCTGATTAGGCCAAGAAAATGACAAGAAAACCAACCAACTAAATTGGGAGATGTTTTCTATGTCATTATGTAATATGTCATGATGTTGGCACACATCTGCCAAATAGAGACAACCAGGGAAGGGCATACAAGAAAAGTCCCTGAATATAGAGAGGAGGCATATCAGCTTAAGTGGTCTTTGATGTTGTCCTTCAGGTATTTTCTGCCACATCAATAGTGTCAGTGACTCCGGCTGTTAAAAACTGATGCCTTAAATACTCAGTTTAAGAAAATATGTCTGAAAAAAAAAGACAAGGATTCCCTTCACCATGCATACCTATGTAAAGGACATTGACAAAGCTTCCGAAAAACAGGTACACATGCCACTATTGTAGGGCTTACACTAACGCTACTGTTCGTTCCATGGAGATTTAGATCAATATAAATCTTTAAAGACATCCATGGTATAAGAAATACGTCTAAAATATATCTAAAACTGATGTAATTGGGATGATACCCCTACAGTATTGGTAAAACATACTAATCTGTATTTGTAATGATGATTAGTTCAAATAATAAGGCTGGAGCATCTAAATTACAGCCATAATTTTGTATCACTGCTTTAATGGAGTGGGAAAACATTGAACTTTGCAATAATCTCTAAATAATTACTCCTTTGTGTGCCAAAGTGATGATCTGGCAAGTCTTACTCCTGACTGTGCTATAAATCATCTCTGAGCCAATCCAGAAAGACCCCAACTTAGTGTATTCCACCTTAAAAACAGAGAGCAGATAAAAAACTGAGGATCAGATGGTAACAAGTCAACCTATCTTGGCGTTATTCTAGACCGTTCTTTTTCATAAAAAGAACATGCTTCCAAAACAAATGCAAAATTTGGAGCAAGGAATATCATTCTGAAGAAGCTGGGAACAGATGGGGAATTGAGAGATGACAAATCTATCTGTACCACAGCTCTTGCTCTATGCTTCTCCACTGCTGAGTACGCAGCCCTTGGTGACAAGTCTTAAATGGAGCTTGCAGGTCGAGCCATCACTGGCTGTTTGCGACTAACAGAAGTGAGTAATCTTTACCTTCTCTGTATTATTGCCCCATCGTACATCAGAAGAGAAGTCATCAGCACAGAAGAAGGAAAAAAAAACAATCAAGAGGATAGTATTCCACTCGTCAACCATCAACCTGCCAAGAGACTCAAATCTAGACACAGTTTTCTCCACTCAACAGAATCCCTTGACACGCATGATGACTCTGCACGCATGAAAGCGTCACCCTCTGGTCTAACAATCTCCAGTCTGTGATGCACGATCTCACCTATGGACTTAGTACATCACTCTCCAGGTCCAAGTGAAGAATGGCCTACCTGATCTTGTTTAAATCGCCTATGGGGCTACAATAGGGATGGAGAAACTACCTGCAACTGTAAGGATGATCATAGGATACAACATTTTTGTGTCTGCTCCCTCCTACCAGAGCTTTGAACTGCCACTGCCTTTGCCACTGCACTAGAGTCTTTTCACAGGAAAGCTACATGTAGATCTTGTACCATTAACAGGACATGACATCTTTAATGAACTAAAAAGAAGTGTGTCATTAATTATCTGACTGGTAGAAGACACCTATTTATGGTAATCTGACTTTTGGAAGGGGGAGGGGGCAGGGACTTGATTGGTTCCTGATGGGGTTGTCGGTTAGGCTAAAACTTTGCTGAAAACGGTGCCTACATTCTGATTGTTAGTGTTTTAAGGTGAAATTACAATTTGACAGTAAAAGAGCAAAGATATTCTATGCTATCAATCTTACCTTATATCTACATACCCCCATAAAAAGCCACGTTTTGGAGACCTAGACTCCTGCACACCTAGGCTCCCATTTGGTCATAGTATACTGCATGATTTTAAACGGCAATATT
The DNA here is from genome assembly GCF_037042905.1 of Lytechinus pictus. Taxonomy (NCBI): domain Eukaryota; kingdom Metazoa; phylum Echinodermata; class Echinoidea; order Temnopleuroida; family Toxopneustidae; genus Lytechinus; species Lytechinus pictus. The sequence goes on from NC_087253.1 coordinate 7,671,410, forward strand.
TGCTCTGTGCCCATCTTCTCGGGTCAGTACACAGGTCAGTAGAGGGTTCAAGCAAGATTTGGCTTTTGGGTTGAACGACTCCAGATCTTTGGCAGCGCACGGCTCTGGTAGGAGGGAGGGGGGGAGACCAAAAGGTGATGCACTGTCTGATCCTCTCCTTAGTCGTAGATAGTGTCTGCATCCCTGCTCAGTGTAGCCCCGAACTGCATATTGAGGACTTTGCACCTTCCTGTTCCAGACCATAGGCGATTGAGACATAGCCAGGATGGCCATTCGTCACTTGTACCTGGGGGCCAGATTCGCTAGGTCACATGGAAAGCTTTTGCGTCACAGACTAGCGGTGGTTTGACCATAGGGTGATCCTTTGGCTGTGTGCATAGCCATCAAGGGATTCAGTCAAGTGAAGGAAACTGTCTTGATTCGAGTCTCTTTTTGGCAGGTTCAGAGTTAAAGAGTGGAAGAAGAAGGAAGTTTTTTGCTTGTTTTTCCACCTGTGCTGATACCTCTATGTGTGGGACTGTGTCACACAATAGGTAAAGATAATTTACTCTTTTTGGTAGCAGACAGTCGGAAATTGCTCTGCAAACAGCATTCAGGACTGGGTTAAACTTGTAGAATACAGCAGAGCTGTTGAACGGATGGTTTGGCATCAGCTCCCCATATCGTGCTAGCAAGCCTGTTTTTGATGTTGTTCCTTTCTCCAGCTTTTGCCTTTGTCTTGGAAACATATTCTTTGTATGCAAGAGTGACGTCAAGGTAGGCAAGCTTGCTGGTGTGATTCATTCACTTTCAAGTTTCAACACCATCTGACCATCAGTTTACGGTCTGCATCTCTATTGTTAAGGTGGAAGAAGCTAAGTTGGATGTTCTCTTGATAGTAAAGAGCCAGATACGCCAGAGGATCACTGAATGTTTTTTCCACCTCTTCAAATGACTGCTTCTGTGAGGCAATGTACAGTTCATAAGCATTGGTAGCTCTTGGTGTTTGGGTGAACTAGTTGGTAGTTTGTGTATTTGGGCAAGGATATTTCTTTGTGGGGGACCATTTTTCTGCCTCCACCATTTGCTGCTGGAACCACTGAGATTCACAAACAACCGGTCTAAATTAGCCTTGTCAACTTGACGTCCTTTGTCATCACAATGACTTTCCTCGTAAGTAGGCCTACCCTATGATTAACTGTTATATAAGCTGCAGAGAAGTCAACAATGGCTGCTCTAGTTTTCAGACCTTCCTCAAACCATTTGATGTACTGAGTCAGATTCAGTAAAGGACTTTCCTGGCCTGAATCTTGCATACTTGAATGAGGAACTCAGTCACAAAGGGAGGAATGCGTTCAATCAGGAGCCTTTCAAATGGCTTGTATGTGTGACAGAGTAGACAGATTGTTCTGTAACTCCTTTGGCTGATTGGTTCTTTACCTGGCTCTAGTTAGGCAACTACCCTCAATTTCCTCTTGCCGTTGTTTTATTTTTTCATGCAAACAGTGGTTTAACATGTCAGCAGCCATTGGGCTGCAACAGGTTCAAGAAGTGTGATCTGCTCACAGAGGAAATCTAATCCAGGTGCCTTGTTGCTCTTCATTATTTTCTTTGATAGCATAGCACAAGCAGACAATACGTTCATGCTGAATGGTCTTGTGGTTTCAAATGACTCTTAGTTGGGAGGCTGTGTCTGCACTTTTAGGGAGGTTGGCTCTTCGCGGGCAATAAATAGGGATACCTTGTACACAAGAACATAGTTGGCAATTTGGTCGGTGGTCACTAGGGTTATAGTTTGAGACTCGCATAGTCGTTTTCAAGGATCCGAATTATTTTCCCCGGCTTTTCTGCTGTAGTGAGTCATATCCATTGATTTAATGAATTATTGTCACTTTTTTTTTACTATCCATAATGACAATTGTCAATTTTCCCCCACATTCAAGTGTATCGGCACCAAAGGGGTAATTCTCAATATTCCTTTAATTATTAATTGTACAGCAGCTTCGTCATCCTTCAAGCCCGGAGAATAGTTTGTACGGCATCCTCGTGGAATATTTTTCTGTGATGATTCCTTCAACAGCTTTCCAAACGTGTCTTAATGTCGTAAGGAGTGCTGGAAGATTCTGTGGATAGGTATTCGGATCTATGACAAACTGCTCCCAGATTGCTTTCTTCAGGGTGAAAAGGAACTGTGCATGGAGTGATGGCTGCATTCACCTTCAGCCCAATCGGTCGATGTTGAGTGTGCGGGAGAGGGTCAAGCACAACATTCTCAAATTTTGTCGGGTGATGAAATCTAATTTGCATGTGACCAGTTCTCCACAGATTCTCCATCTCGTTGGTTTCTCCCGGGTTTTCTCCATACCCCCAGATAATGCTGTGACTGTTGAAATCCCCAATAATTACATTTCCTAGATCGGAGGTGGCTTCTCGAGTAAGGGAGAAAGATTGGTTAGGAGGTTTATAGAAAGAACTTAAAGAAATACTCATAAGTTCAATGGTTAGGACTTTGCCCTTTAGCTTGATGAGACAATAATAGGCCATCCTCTTAATCAATTATACTTGAACAGATATTAGACCTGCTAATTAACTGCTGGAATCAGTAATGCCCATATAGAATGTCCAGGGACTAACCGGTTCTAGTGAGCAACAGGCTCAGAACTGCCCCATTGCCCATGGATGCATTGGTATAATAAAATAAAAAAGACAAAACCTTGCAACAACACAGGAAAATTGCCAGAATTGCAGATAGAAACTTTGATAGATCATTGTGATTTACATAATTTAGTAGGTTCCCCCATAAAGTAATAAGCTGTTGAGTTCACAATCACTACAGTTTAGGAATTGTATATGCCATACTGATAAATAATTTCGTTTTCCTATTGCAGACACTTCACACTTTATTGGTTGGTCTTGGATATGTATTGAGATTGAGGAGCATTACTTTCCCTGCCTCCTGCACAGTTCGTATTCAAGGGATGTAAACAGATAAAAATGGAAAAAAAAAATTATTTAATGGTGACAAAGATAAATGCACTTTATAGTATGGCTTTTACTTGCAACTTAGGCTGATTTATGCGGGTAATTTTGTTAAACAGTAGGTGGAGGGTTATTTCTTACATGCACTGTAAAAACTGTGGTGTTAAAACTGACACCAGTTGGTGTTAATAGAGGACCACACCTTGAGGTGTTAAAATTACACCCTATAGAGATGGAACATAACACCAAATAGTGTCAATGTAACAACCAAAGGTGTTGTACTAATACCTATAGGTGTTTAACTAACACTGTCAATTTAACACCGGTGTAAAATGACTGGTGTGGTCCTCTATGTACATCGGTTAACACCACAGTTTTTGCTGTGTGGGCACGGGTCCTGTATCTATTCATATTTTAAGAAAGGTAAATTTTCATTTTCATTCATTTTGAATTTATTCTTATGATAAGCAGGTGTTTGCCTGCATCATGACTTGCGGTTGATTTGCTTAATGGGATGGAATGAGGAAAGGTGATAAAGGTATTATTTCAATCGCGTTGCACATTATCTACTTCATGATTTTGAATCAATATGTACGCTACAATGCGGTTGAAAATAATAATGATACATGAAATGTGACTTTATTAGTTAGCAAAGTTGAACTTTTTCTTTGTTTTATCATTCTTGTATAGCTAAAAGTGGGTGTTTATGTGAAGGCCTGTTTGCTTTCTTGTTATTATAATCATAAGCCTACTTATATTTCCATAGCCCCAATACCTGAGATGATATTTGTTTATGCGTTAAATGTGATTTCATATTTAACAAGGAAGGCGGTGCCCCCCCCAAAAAAAAAAAAAAAAAAAAATCCGAAAAAGAAAAAAGGGGGTGGAGAAACAAAAAAGGCGAATAAAAAGGGAAAAAGGGTACAGCTTTATTGTTTTGTTTTGTTTTTATTTTTTGTCAAAAGAATGTAAACATAAATTGAAACATATTGAAAATGCCTGTTTACCTTTTTGCTCCGTTTTTCCTCTCCCCATCTACGCGACTCGTTTATTTCTTGTCATAAATTATAAAGTATGTATTGATCGGATTGTTTGAAAAGTGACTTTTTAAAAGTGCATTGACACAAAAAACCCTCTCTTCTGGTCGGGTAAACACTACCACCACTCGCCGAATCCGTACTATATTTTGTCGGGGTTTTTCAGAAAGCAATTTTCGGCAAGTATCTGCTCAATGGGGAAGGCATTAAATGATTTAAAATTCCCTAATCTCTTTCCATATTTGAGGTGCTCATAAATACTTTCTTTCAAAAACAAGTTTTTAACCCCAGCATTTCAATTAAATTCGAGTTGATGAGGATACTAGAGACGCAAAAGACGTCTTTGCTTGATTAGAACTTGAGAAGCTCTGTAAGTTTTGGCACGATTTGCATTCACTTACCGCCCCCTCCAAAATTAAATCTTCGCTATGCGGTTGTTAACAATATGTAAATAAATATCAGGTGGACAGTTGCTGTAATTAAGAAAAATAATAGAAGGCAAGCTGAAGTTAAAACATGAAAAGTGATCGGGCCATTGTGAATTACTGCCCTCTGTCGGGCATGGATGTACCTGTGTATTTATATCATCTGCCGACTTTGCCATTTTATCATTTATGTGGCGAGCTCTGAAAGAGGTGTATGTACATTGCTAATGCCGTAAATTAAGGACCATGGAAAACAAAAGCTTTCCTTGAAGTCTTGCCACAGATAAGTACTGCTAAAGAACTTTGGGGGGATTTCAAGACCAATGTTTACAATACTGCATCAGAGGCACATGTACTTGGCCGACCAAAACGGAAAAAAAATGATGACTGATTTTACCTCCGGGGAGGGGATGGAACGTTCATTCAGCATTTCATTTAATTGGAATGTGTCATCATCTATAGCATTCTAAATGGATATCTGAATGTAATGTTGCATTCTCAAAAGAATATCCTGTGTATTTTGGGGATCGAAGTCTTTCTATAGTTGGGTTTTCCCAAATTTTAGAAAGATTCCAGTCTCATGTGAGATATAAACTGATTTCTTCCAATATCATTTTCATAACCATGCAAGTAATTTCCTGAAGACATGATATTCATCAGGGTATAAAAAGGTTTGGTGCTCTACCGTGACGCTATCAAAGTTACAAACCGCCAGCACAATTTCGAAAAACCTGTGGAAAATAAATTGCATTTGAAAATGTAATTAATGGAATAGATCGCCATTTTAACTCATGACTGCAACCGGGAACGCGATTATGTTCCATATTGTCTTGATATGTACGTTGATACCAGTCAATCATAAATATTTATGATATTCATTAGAGTGTAATTGGTTTGACATGCTTGTCTTGCTGGTAATACATCAAAGTCGCAAAATACCAGCATAAGTTCTAACATTTTTAGAACAAAAATAAATTGATTTTAAAATATAATTATCTTCTGACGACAAGAAGAAAAATGTCGAAACGTCGTATATATGACAGTCGTTTTCATGGCCATCATATATATTTTTTTTAACTTAGTGCACTTGGAAGTCTACACCTTGAAAAAAGTACATATATAAGCAAAGTTTAAATCTTACGGAAGCTTTGTAGTGCCAGAGACCCCTTGAGATGACGAAGTAATTTATCTCGTGAAGTCCCCTTTAATAATTGCATTTATTTGTATCGTTTGTTGTTGTTGCTGTTTTTGCGATTATAGACTTCAGAACCAAATACCAATGGTACTGAGAAAGGAACTATTTAATTCCCGAATTATTAGTGGGTGAAAGTGCAAGAAGTAGGGGAATCAAGTTCATACGTTCTTAAAAACATCTTACTTAGGTGACGTAACCCAGTGGTCCTATACCTTTTGCAGTAGTGAGTAGTAAAATTAAATGTGAAGTAAAATATGAAGTAAAATAGTCCACACCACAAGCGTTCAGTAACTACCGTGTGAGTAAAAAAATAGTTGACACCTCACAAACTCCTAAATTAAGTGTAAAAATGTGTCATGAACACATGATTATTATAATGGCCTGAAAGAGTGTTCTCCCAGATAATTTGATACCATATTTGTATGTCAACGATTGGATGATTTGATTTTAATTTGCGTCAAAGTAAGGCAAGACTCCAATAACTGAATCCAGATATCAATGGTCTGATATTCTTACAAGGGTTGCGTTAAAATCCATTCCTAAACAACTTTTCAATAATTTACACTATAATAAACACGTTTAGAATCAACTCACACGTTAATTTGTGGAATGTTGTGTCCCAGTAGATTAGTCTCCAGAACTTGAAACAGAGGGCCGTTGGTTCAAATCCCGACCATCAGCAAGGAATTAATCCACAGTGTGATGCACTCCACCCAGGTGATATAAATGGGTAACGGCAGGAAGTAATTCCCCCAAAAGATGCGTGCGCCTTAATCGGTGCCCAGCTTAGACGGGGTAATAATAACAACAGGGCATTTTTTAAAGCGCCGTGAGCACTGAAAGGTGGACCTGTGCGCTAAATAAGTAGCCACCATTATTATCATTATTTCATTGAAAAGGGATTTGCAAATATGTTTACTAACTCATGTAGGATTATGATATCATTTGCATCTGGATTAATTCGCAGTCTTGCCTTACTTGGGCACAAATCAAAATGTATTACACCCCTTTCCCTCCACTCTCTTAGCTTCAACGGAGCGTATTATTATACCCTCTTTTGTCTTTTTTTCCTCGTAAAAAAAATCCCACGGAGAAAGATGGTACTAGTACGTAACTTTAGCCCCCCCCCCCCTAAACGTGTTGCAATTATAGTAACTTTTCCATTATGACAACTAAATTTTTATAAATCTACATTGTAAAAGTTCTCAACAGCCAGAATCAAGAATCAAGCTTTACAGAATAATTACAATAATGGAAAATATAGTTTTACGTTCTTTTGAAACGGGCATGTGTCCTCATCGCTGAATCCTTGGCCTTCCCTGGCATACATATCATAGTACTGTTCTATTAGGCAAACCATGGTTTTACAACGAATATACCAAAGGTTATGGCCCAAATAAATACATGTATTATAATGTAACCTGGTACCCCAAATCCAACAAGTCGCCAGGGAAGGTTCTCTGTAAATAGCTACAGATGTTTTTTGTTTAATAAAAGTTAAAGTTACCTTTTTCTGAAAGAGTTTGTCTTCTTCATGTTGTCAAAATTTTAAGTTGAAGAGTTCAATGAAATAGAAAATATATGATTTTTCAAAACACATTTTTTTGCATAGTGTACACATCTCAGGCTTGAGTGAACCCCGAACTTCAAAATTTGTTTTTCTGTTATTCTTCGAATTTCTCTCTCTCTCTCTTAAATTCTATTCAAGTTGAAGTTCATTTATTTAAAATCAACACATCATATTATCACCCCAATAAATATACATACACTGAAAATGAGTACGTAAACACGTTTCAGTTAGATTAAAGCAAAGTCAAATTTATTTAGGACCCCCATAAAAGCAAGGCTTTTGAGCGGGGCCCTGGGATATTTAACATTTAAGAACATAAAATATAGGATATACTGATCTACAAAATACAAAGGAAAAAAGTATATAAGGTCAAGAAGCTAAACTAGAATGGAAACTTTTACAAACAGACATATACAGACAAACACACACAAAGACACACCCTCTCACACGTCCGCACAACACACATGCTTCAAAATGATTAGTAAATTGTCATTTTAAATGTAGACACAAAATGAAGGAAAATAATCATAATCCTTTAAGAAAGTACATTTTGGATAACCATTTGAGCATGGAAAGGGTTGTACTATTTCTATTACAACAGGCAAGCTGTGCCATTCTCTAATGCAGGGTCTATGAAATATTTTCAGAGTGACATTTGTTCCCGCAAAAGGATGAACATGATCACTTCGACGTGTACAATAATTATGTATTTGTGAGTTCTGAAGATTTTTCTAAATACTCTTCAGGCAGTGATCACACCTAAAATATAAACAATACACAATTGAATGACACAAGTGGTAGCATTTTCATATACTTGGATGTATATGATTTCAATTTTTCATAAGTCGTATTGCCTACTTGTGCAATACTCTAAACCTATCAAGATATGAGTTGAAAGTTTTTCTCCAAGCAAAATTGCAATGTGTCAAGTAAGATATAATAATAATACTATGTATTGTTATCAGAATCATTCTCGGCAAAATTTTAACCTATAAAAAAAAGCAGACAGCATCTATATGATTTTTTCAGGATAAACGATCATCGATACCTACCAAAGGAACAAAATATTCGCACTAGGTTCAACGTCAGGACCCCCTCCTTGAAGACAATACAATTTGGAAGCTTATTAACCCCCAAGAGCACGTAGAGCGGAAATTTGAACTTGGTTCTTTGAAGATTCAACGATAGATTATTACAAGGAAAACCATGCTTACAGCTCTTTGAGTTCATGATTTGCAACTAGTAACAATTTTTTTAGTGACTTAGTCAGAAACAGTTTGGTATCATCAGCAAACAAGGAGTATCAAAAGAATGTTGATAAGTATATATCATAAAGAACAGAAGACCAAGAACAGAACCCTGAGGTACTCCAAATGTAATAATAGCATGTTTGGATCAAGATCATTCTATCAAAACCAATTGTGTCGTGTCACACAAATACATTTAGTCAAGTTCTTGTATGCGTTACTTTTCATCATTTTTTTACAAATTTAATATCATTTTAACTCTTGGGATTTTCTTTATCAATCTCAATGAAAAATCTCAAAATTCATGTGTGGCAACTTCTTATTGCTTTTAGGTTGACAGGTGGCATATTTCATGTGGATAGTTGTACATAGCTTTTTGTCTAAAACAGGTAACGTAAAATTAACCAAAGACAGTGGTGTGAACTGGAATTTGTCGGAGGGTTCTCATTTCCGCGAACTCGACATAAATCACACTTAAATGTACATGACATAATGGAAATGAGTTAAATAAACCCCTGGATCATAGGGCGAGTCTACCCTCACATTTCGCAATCGGTCGTAGGACTGTTTTTTAACGTTGCATCGGTATGCAATATCCAAAATGTAATTATTCTTTTTGTAATAATAATAATAATTATAATGACAAAATACAATATTTGAACAGTGCTTATTACAGTGTTCCTAAACTCTGTATTCCCGACCTTTCGCTGGAGAACGCGAACGCTTATTTACGACGGTATACTGATTTTGGAAGAGACTTTTGGGCCCGTCATCATGGTCGTAAATCTTTGTCCTGCAATGCAAATTGTGTGAAATTCGATTTTTTTTTTTCGTTTCGCATCTGGAACGGAAACATTCAATCTGCGTTTTGTCTGCAAAATTCTGTTTGCTACTATGGTAACAGCGATATATCCGATTTAGGACGACTTTCCAGAGCCACATTTGGTTCCTCCCAGAGCTCGAGAGGCCGCCCGGGGGGGGGGGGGCACTTCCATTGACGAGTGGATACCAGGCGCGACCACGTGTAAAAAGGGAAAGAGTGGGCAAGTACGTTACGGATAGGCCTATGTAACGTTATAAGGGTGTCAAAAACGATGATTAAAATACTGAAAAAAGGGATATATTTCCAATACTTGTAGGGTTTCACAAGCCAAATACTTAAGAGATGCATTTTCATAATCTGGAAAAAAAAACTTGCTTCCCGAAACCCAATGATCGCGCCTGGTATCCACTCATCCATGGAAGTGTTCCCCCCGGGAATTTGAATCTTATCCCCCATTTCTGGGGAAGGTAAAGCATAATGCCTATTACATTGTGGGCTAGAGGTATACCGTTTGTGTAGGAGGAGCAGGCAAAAGGAAAAAAACCGCAAATTTGGATTATGGCCTATTACATATGCTGTGTACATATCAACGCATGCGAAATGGTTTCGGCTGGAGAGGTGATCTGACCCATGGAATCAATTGCCAGTGATCCACCAATAATCCACATTAAATGCAATTTCGATTCGATGGACTGTAATGATCTATATCTAAGCCTTAATTTAGTAAGTTTTTCTTCACTCAATATGTACTCGATTTGTTTGAAAAACCACTTTCTGATCCATGTCATAATCTACATTTCGCATGTCTCCCGCCAGCTGAAGTCATGATAGCCATGGTACAGTCCCGCCGCGAGCTCAGGCAGGCATAATATGCTATGAAGACCAGCCGTACATGCATGAAAGCGGGATTTCAACAATTTGGAATGACATGCTAGTATCGCATGAAAGAATTTTGCACACGAAAAGCAGATATTTACGGGCTGTAAAACAAAGCTTAGCAATGATTGTAGAACAGTGTTCTACGTTTGATTCTATTGACTATAATGTACAATCAATTTTGAAAATCGAGTCTATGATTAATCGTTAACTTTTGTGTTACCTGGCCCTAGTCTCGCGTTCCAGAGGGTTGCGAAAACTCCGTATTACCCGGCTGTAGCACGGCTACCTTGTTCGGGCGCAGGAGCATTCAAGGAAATCATTTCTTACTGGCATGACTCATTAACTACACCTGGGTGGAGAAATAAAGATAAACGCTTTGCCAAAGGACGCGAATGCTGCGGTTGGATTCGAACCCCGTACCATGTGGTTCAAAGTCTGGCGCCCTATCCACAGAGCCACGCCATATCTACATTTTATCAATTTCAGATATGCGTTTGCTTATATTGGATTATCGAATTTATATTTCCCCCCTTTTCATCAAAAATATTTATCTTAATATTATTTTTATTCACCTATTTATGTATATGTTTGTTTAATCATTCAGATGATTTCAAAGAGTGGAGGGTCGACGGTTCATTAAAAAGAAACCGCTTCACAAGAGAGCCAACGGGTAAATTTTCGGAAAGGTGGTACTGGTAAAAAAAAAGGAGACAGAAAACATGGGTTAATTTCCGATTTTTTGTAAATCTGAAGTAGTTTGAACCAGTGGCGTACCTAGGATTTTCCACAGGGGGGGGGGGCAAAAAAAAAGATCTTTAACCACAAATGAATGATCTCGTCCATAAAAAAAATTGACAAGCAAAAAAAAAAAAAAAAAAAAGGTCTTCAACCACAAATAAAGGATTTCGTACCAGAAAAAAATTTGACAAGCAAAAAAAAAAAAAATGCTTCAAGACTCGTCAGGGGTGGCAGTCTGTCCCCTCTGCCCCCCCCCCTCCCCCCGTAGGTACGCTACTGGTTTGAACGCAATATAAAAACTTCCATGATCATGAAGCATTTCCCTTTTTTTTAGTAGCTCAAACTCACAATGAACTGTTACCTTTGTTCAATGGGCCTCTAGGCGGAAATTCTACGGAAATAAATAAACTTGTGACCTTATGCATGTCTATCGTTGACATTAGGTTTGTGTTCTCATATTGACATGTTAAAACGAAATCATTCAATTGCATATCACTATACATCGTTGAAAGCTAACTTACATGATTGGTGCGAAACCCTCCGCTTTTTAACGAAATATATCAGCTCAATACAGTGGCGTTATGTCTTTCCAGTTTTAAGGGGCAGACATGGCGTATCGGGATTTTTTTTTTCCAGCTACGAACGAATCGAGCTATCTAAAATTTCGACATTTTTATTATAAAATATCTAATTTAGTGATAGATTTTGGCATAATATTCAGAAAATTATGTATTTCACCCTTATCTCTTTCCTTTTCTTTCAGGAGTGCAAGTGTCCCAAAGGCCCCCCCCCCCTCCAGTGGCGCACCGAGACCCAAAGGAGACAAAATTATGATTGGAGGGGCACTGTATTCTTTGTGAATAATGCTGTGCCCCTCCAATGCTTTTTCTACTCTGGGTCACGGTCCGCCACTGCCCCCCCCCCCCCCTCCCTTCCCTATGTGTTGCCACTGGCTCATCCCGTTGTTTGTCTGTTTTCAGATTCAAATAGTATTGTTAAGTGAGGAGATTTCGTAATGGGCACTGAGCACCATTTTCACCGCCGTATTCCAAGAGGGACGAAGTTGTCTTCTAAAATCAGGGGCAGCGCCAGGGTATTTTGATTGGGGCGGGGGGCAAGACGAAATAAGAAATGACGCCATTTTTTATCATGTGAATATCAGCGTGACAGGCGTTGTATGGAGCTAAACGACCAAGATCTCTCTTTTTAAATTCTTCTTCTCTGATTCCTTTTCTCCCCACACCCCTTTCCTTCGCTTTTCCCTTTTTTGGGGAAAAATCTCAACGGGTGACCTCCTCTGTTTACAGTCATATGTAACTTGTAAAATCACGTTATATTACTACTGTCTGGATATAGCTATTCTCACGCTGTTCCGGCCCTATTACATGTATCATTATCGTGAATTTGTTTATTTGTTAGCAAGCGTCCGTCATATAACTCTGAGGCCTTGCATAGATAATGTGTTCGGGAGGCTTATTGCGAAATGAGCTACCTAGATCCGTCGTTGTTATTCAACATACCCATTACATTGGAATCATTATTGTATAATTATGTCTCCAAATGAAGGCCTTTGGAAAATCCAATATTTATGCCAGAAAGGAACAAGTAACAAATTAATGATAGACGTGAATAGATGTTTAATAAATGAAAATTAATTATCGCTTTGATATCTGTACAGGGAAAGTGGAAACCCCCTCCCAATATAATGTCCAACTATTGAATAAAGGGGAGAGAAAGGGACAGAAAAGTGAAGATGATTGTAAAACGAAGAAAGAAAGTTATTGATTTTTAAATAGCCTTAAGAACGGACATCCTGAAGCTTTTTGACATGCACTCATCGGAGTAAAACCGCATGAATCGCTAAAGCGCCAGAGCGAAAAAATAGAACCGAAGCTTCAGTATGTCCGTTTTTAAGGCTATTTTACGATTTTGCGGTACCAAACACTTATTTAGCTATTAATTTTTGAGGTTTTGCTTTAGCACTGTACACATATAACACACAATCTATTTATGATCATTTTACCATAATTACAGGAACGGTTACACATGCAGACTCTGGCCGTTTTCCCGGTCCTAAAACCTGACAATATTTTGTACAGCCAATAAAACATATAAACAAGTAAGTCTCAACTAAGACTTTAAAAAATGTTAAATGTTAAATGTTTCGAAAAGCTCGGGTTTTAGCTTTGGAAATTTTAACAGCAATCTTTTTCAAAAGGTTGATTGGAAAAGTGTGTTTATAAAAACTCTAGGGGTGTATTTCAGTAAAAATATGTTTGATGCTTATGAAAAAACTTGGAAAGAAAAAGTAACAAAAATTGAAAACCAAGTATTATTGTGGAAATGCCGATATTTAACATTTTTCGGAAAAGTTACTGTACTAAAATCTTTAATTCTTTCAAATATAACTTATTTAATGACTGTATTTCCCATGCTTGATCACATTAATAAAAAAGTTGAACAAATCATATTTAAATTTATATGGAAAGGGCGTGATAAAATAAAAAGAAAAACAATGATTGGTAGAACTGAAAAAGGAGGAATAAACATGCCTGATTTTGTTTTACAATGTAATGCCCTAAAAACAGTTTGGCTAAAAAATCTATTTGAAACCAGGGATCACAATTTTAGATGGAAGTTCCTTCCTGAACTACACCTCAATTACTTTGGACCGAATTCACTTGTTCTTAAAATGTCTTTTGAAAAAGAATGTCAAATGCCTGAAATGAAACAACTTCCATTATTTTATCGTCAATGTATAATTGCTTGGAAAATGTGTAATAACAAACCCTCTTTTGAGAATACAGGTGAAGATATTAGGCAACAGTTATTATGGGGTAATAAAAACATTTTGTATAAGAATAAGTGTTTGTTTTGGAAGCATTGGGTATGCTCAGACATTCTTGTTATTGGAGATATTGTTAACAACGATGGACTATTGGATATACTGTGTATTCATGCAAAATTAAAGAAAAAAGGAAATTATTTATGTGAATCGAAATTAATTTGGAGTTGTATACCAGAAAAATGGAAAAACATTTTGGTTAATGATAAACATTGCTCAAATCATTCAATTGTTAGCTACTTTCAATTGAAGGACCATGATCCTGTTTTACATATAAAACAAAGTAAACATTTATCTGTTAAACTTTCTAAAAGATTATACAATTTTCTTGTGGATAAAAAGTTTATAACCCCAAATGTTGAACAATATTGGTCACTTTATTTCAAAGAAAATTTGATTTGGAACAATATCTGGAAAGAAAAAGTTACTTTCATTGAAGAATTTCGTTTAGCTGAATTCAACTTTAAATTTTTGTATAAACTTTTGATGTCAAATGAATATTTGTTTCGATTTAAATTGGCAGAATCTCCACTCTGTTTTAAATGTAAAACTATTGAAAACTATTATCACTTATTTTATGATTGCCATTATTCTAGACTCTTTTGGTTAAAATTCAGTAACTTTTGTGTTACCATTAATCTGAATATTAAAAATGTGGATATTAGTTATAAAGACATTGTGATTGGTAGACACGGTGGTAATGGACACAACGTTATATCTTTCTTTAATGTATTAATCAATTTAGCTTCTTATACAATTTTTCAACAAAAAAGAAAATCAAATTTTAAAGAAATATTTGAAATTTTCTTAGAAGAAATAAAATGGAGAGCAAATATAAAAAAAAGTATTTTTTGGAAAAATTGTAAAACAAAGATTGAAAAGTCAATTTAGGCATTATGTTTGCTTACTATTGAACATGTATCTAAACATTTTTCTTGCTATATTTGTATAATGTTGTCAATTTTTATGTTGAATTCTAATGTATATCATGCTGTTGTTTTTTATTTTTGTTCAATATACAGTGACGATGTAAATGAGAACATACAAATAAAAAAAAAAAAAAAAAAAAAAATAGACTTTAAAAAATCATCTTAAGGCATGATAAATTTGGTTGCAGAGATAACATGGTACCTACTTTATGCTAGCGCTATAGGCAGGCCTTACATTTCCCCAACAGGGACTTGCTACCATTTGCAGAGCAGCACATGCGCACAATACTCATTCCAATCACAGTATGTGCATTTTTATTTTTAAATATGTTACTAAGTGAAGGCCTTATAGCCCTACAAAACATACGAACTTGGGGGAAATGGCATTGCGGTTTCTCGATTGACCTGCCAATCAGTATAATTTAGTTTCAAATAAAAAAGTACATTGTCGTTAACATGATATACCAGTGTCCTAATCACTATCATCAGAGCACATAAATAAAAACTATCGTTTCCATCGTGAGAGAAAATGGCTCGTATTCTGAAGTCTTGTTTAATTTAAACTCTAGTCTAAGGTTGTGGTTTAATTATGGACAGCCGATTGCGACACAAATCACTAATAGTAGAGAATGAATATATTAGCTTATTTGAGTCCCAAATCATTCCTAACTCTTTGAGAATGACTAATATCATATTTGGCTTCATTGTCATAGAATTTGGAAAGAGCAGAGTAAACATGAGACGCATACAATGTAAACATAATTTTGACATGTTTGGCTTACCATTATTTTAACACTAGTACAGTTCACACGAGCTTTATGCGACGGGAAGGCAAAATGTATTCATTCGAGCCAACTAATTCTCAATTTTACACTTTTTTATATAGCTGATTGACAAAGTGTATGAATATGATTATGCATCTAACACTGATTATATGGAGGGTAACTACTGAACTTCATTTTCCCAAATTGGGGGGGAAAAAGTCTGGAACTATATTATACTGGCGGAAGTATTAGGGCTATTTTACTGTTTCAGGTGATGAGTTTGATCCCTCAGGAGATGTCTTCATAAATGCCGATTTTATTTTCAGATTTTAATTTTATTCAGATTTTATGGTCAGATACCAATTGGCAGATATTTGTCCTATTCACTGTAGTAAACATTCGACTCCCGAATTCCATCCTTTTTGTCATGAGTTTTTTTAAGTGCCACTTTAGCAATCGAGTCTATGGGAAATGCTTTAGGCCCGTGAGACCCTTAACGGTGACACGACATTTGCTTCTGCGACATTTTTTCCGGTCTTAATATCTCAGCGGGCGTACGGTTAGAATAAGGATTGCTGTAGAGTTTTTGGTCCAGAATAATGTGAAGATGGGGATAAGGGTTTATTTAGTGTTGGAGATTAGATTGTATATTTGGCTTAACGTTCAGATTTTCCATCGGAGCGATTGTCGCCGGAGCAAATGTCATGGAGCCAGGTTTGTATTTGTATCTTTTTATTCTCCGAAATTCACGATAAAAACATAAGTGTACAAATGAACATATAAAAGCAAGATATAAAAGAAATAACAAGTTAGAACATACATATACAAAGAAACAACAATATCAAAGAGACATGAGAATAGTGAAATCGGAAAGACACCCAGTTCAGCTCTGCCCATAGACAATACTGTTCTTCCACGGGGTCCAGGGATTAAAACACAAGTAATAAAGAAAGTTCTTACAAATATCTCTTAGAACAAAAGGGAAAATATACTGGATATGGGTGGGGGTGGTTCAAGGATCAAATTCAAAATACTTCATAGATCAGGGAGGAAGGCATTGGGCCTATGTAAACCCGATTTCTTAATATGATGATAATGATGCCAAGCCACACCGACATAATTTACCCAAATGGGCTGATTGATAGAACTATGTCATTGGAAAGAATACGGTAACTTTGGGTAGTCTGGGGGGCGTTTCATGAAAGGACTTGTCGGACGTTTTCTACCGTACAATTTCAATCCCAGTCCCACACTTGACTTTTTGTGTCGGTAATGCACGGTTGTAATTGTATCAACAACACGGCAGGTCATTGCCGGTGCAGTGCTGTTAAAAATCACCCAGAAGCAAGTAAATGTGTAGGCTCTAATTATGTATGAAACATCGAAAATGACCTTTAAAGATTATTTTTGTTCCTATTTGAAATGATTTTTTTAAGTTATATCGGTTTCAACGGCGAATAGCCATCCAGTAAATAGAAATTAAAATTTAAAGATTTCCATTAGGCATTACATTTACAGTCTAGACATTTCCAAAAAAAAAAGATTCCTCTCCATTTGTCTCTCTTTTTTTTAAGAGTCTGTCTAACGTTACCTCGAGCGAAGTCCGTGCAGGCCCTACTCCACTTCACTACCGCTTCACTACGCTCCACCTACCCGAACTTCGAGACTGAACTCTATCTGATATTCTGAGTGACAAAGATGGGATTTTATGGGGGGAAAATATAAAATTCATGCAACATCACAATTAAAACTAATATTCTTACTTTACACCAAGTTCCACTTTTCCATGCTTCTATCAGTCTCAAAATTGGTGATTTAGAGCCAACATGAAGTTCCTCACACAAATAAATATCGCCGTATCGCGCGTGCATGCAAATAATGTTTTGAAATCGGCAGCGAATTATTTATACGTGTGAGAAACTTCATGTTGGCTCTAAATCACCCATTTTTAGACTGATAGAAGCATGGAAAAGAAGTGAAACTTGGTGTAAAGTAAGAATATTAAATTTAATTGTTTTTAAAGATCGTGATGTTGCATGAATTTTATATTCCCCCCCCCCCCCCATAAAACCCCACCTTTGTCACTCGGAATATCAGATAGAGTTCACGGTCTCGAAGTTCGGGTAGGTGGAGCATAGTGTAGCGGTAGTGAAGTGGAGTGGAGCCTGCACGAACTTTGCTCGAGGTAGTCTACCGTTAACCTCCCTTTTTATGACTTTCCTTGGCCTGGCCTGGGATAAAGTGAAAATGTTGCTGTTTCGACTTTTGTCTTTGGAGGATAAAAAAAAAAATTATCTATTATTATTATTTTTTATTTGGGGGGGGGGGTCTCCAGACTCCGTATATCTCGCCAGACAAGAAAAAAACAAAGGTAAAGGGGGTCTACATGTATTTGGCTACTTTTCAGAATCTATTGGCCACATCTGCCACATTCTTGGGGAAGTTTTAACATTGAATAGGATGTTGCCCGCCAAGGGCTCTTTTTTAAATTTCTTACGGGCAGATTGCACAAGAGGTTCTTTGCAAGGACAGTCTATTTGTGTCGTTGATTTGTAATGATGTGCCGTATGAGTCACATTTTTAATATCCATCTCATATAAATATAAAAAGATATACATGTAAATACATTTATTTTTTAGATTCAATATGTAGATCTACTATGCCGGGGGGAGGTACTTAGATTTGGTTTGGACAAAGGTGTGCGGCTGTAAGTTCGAAACCCGTATCCATATTTACAGGTCATTTTGGCTAAAAAGGTACCCATTATTAGGGATTCATTACAAGGGCGGATCCAGGATTTTCAAAAGGGGGGGGGGGCACATTTTCGCCTGGAAAAACTTGACAAGCAAAAAAAAAAAAAAAAAGGTTATCGCCCAAAATGTAAGGTCATTTTGTATTTGCACCTAAGACATTGGAGTAGAATATGGACCCATGTTTAAGGACATTATCTAAACATTGGGCCATGCTTAGGGATTTTCCAGCATAAAACCATACGCCATGTTTAGGGATTTCTTCAAAAAAAGGCGACCCATTCCTGCGGCATATCCCCATATGCCTTATCTCGTGAGTACCCCCCCCCCCGGGCTACTATGTAGCTGACTCTTGATTTTTAATATATGCAAGCACATGAGGTGCTATATAGATGACAGATTTTTTTTTCACTTTAAATTGTTTAATGGATGATTACAATGCTTTTGTATGTGCTTTCAGTTAAAGGGTGTCTCATATGGTGCATCATTATTAATATTGAATGCATAATCATGATATTTTTTTACATCCTTTTACATCAAACACAATACTCGGGGGGGGGCATATGGCATATGGTCCCCCTTGACATTTTTCAGAATAAATCTGCCACTCAAAATGTTATTACCGCATCGCTGACTCACGTTTTACTTTCAAGTCTCACACAACTTTTGATACTAAATTTGCCATTCCCAGGTACAGGGTCAGGAAATTTTGCAACATTATGTTTGTTTAAGTACATGTCAGACAAAAACATGATTACATGTAAAAAGTCAATATTCATAACTGGGTAATTTTTTTTTATTGACAATAGTAATTGAATGTCACTGATGAACTTTGTCTTGAAAATAACAACTAAAAATTTTTTTTGAAGTTAAGAAAAAATATTAAAACAAAAATATGAATTGAAAGGAATTTATTTTGATACCAGATTTTTTAAAGTAAAGTTGTTAGGATTGCTCTAGAAAGGAATATGTGCACCAAAGTTTGGCATTCTATTACAAGCTTTTTTTAGTAAATTAAAGCAAAAGGTATGATTTCATAATTTTTTTTATTGCGCCGCCCATGGCTGAGGAACCATAGTGCCCCTCCCCAGGCCAGAAGTGACTTTAATCAAAACACCCTTGGACTACTATAATGATTAACACACTGGCAACTGAGCTTAACTTGTATATTAATTTCATGAATATTTTTTGTCTCTTTGCTTTTTGCTTTTAATTGCTTACTACAGTTATGACAAAGAAGTCTGGAACCTCAGAACCACCATAACTGTGTCTGCTACAATGTGTGTTCTTGCAACCAGCTGATTGATTCATTTTATCAACTCTTGAATGGTAGGTTACATGTAAACTGTATTATTATCAATAATTCACCATGATCGTAATGAGGATGGGGGTGAAATCTGTACACATTGACCCAAGGATAATGCAAAATGAAAAAGGCTAACACAAATCTCTATCTTGACTGGACTTCTCAGCAATGAAGACATCCCATTGATGGGGGGGGGGGAGGGGAGGGGGTGGTTGTGCTCATCCAAGGTGTACTGTATGAAAGTGTGTATTTTGCTTTCATTGATTTAATTTATTGCATATTTTAATTTCCATGATTCTTTTATTTGGGGAAAAACAATCAGTTCACACTTTTTTAGATTACATCATGGCAAATTGCCAATTACTATGGTCTCAGGAGTAAGCCACTATCCCTCTATCACATCATCATTTGGGTGCAAACAACGCCCTTACCAGCAGACATAGGGGCATTTCTGCACCGATGGGTGCACAAAAATGTTTTGCTAAGGGCGTTCAAATTTTGTCCTTTCAGTGCAACTGAAAGGACAAAATTTGAACTAATCCAAGCTATGTATAGTTATTGGCTTGCATTATTTCCCATATTATTATTTTTTATGAACAGGTTGATTATCAGAACTGAATTCAGAGCTGCTCCTGTCTGTAGTAACATCATTATAAGAGTGGACTTCAGAATGAGGGCGTTGCTTGTTTAAAAACTTCACTCCATGGAGCTCTCCAAATTCATCTCAAATTAGACTGCTTCTGAAAACCAGATTTGTTCCTTCAAGCAGAGACGCTTGTGGCTTTCCTGGCTGGACTTCTATGGATTCTTCATGCCAACCTTAAGGACTGTGGTCTTCTGCATGATACACATCAATTCCAAACAAGACATTCTGTGGTGAAACACTTGATGTAAATGATATGAAATTTATCTCAGAAGTAATTCCTCGGGAGCAAGAAACATTGAAAAATGAAAATAAAAGGTCCATCAATAATGAATGTCTTAAGCAGTGTTTTTTTTTTTGCACAGATCAATGGATCTTTTCAAGTCCAAGCAGAGATGTAGTCAATGCTGACCTCGAGGCAACATTTTGCTGGCCTTGGTCCAAGTCACTGTACAGAATCTATGGGAAGTTCTCTCAAGCTGCCTCATGACTCGGAAGAATCAGCCTCGACCTCATCCCTGTATGCAAGTGTGATATATATCTACGATGCTATCTCATGATTAAAGGACAAGTCCACTCCAACAAAAAGTTGATTTGAATAAAAAGAGAAAAATCCAACAAACATAACACTGAAAATTTCATCAAAATCGGATGTAAAATAAGAAAGTTATGCCATTTTAAAGTTTCCCTTAATTTCACAAAACAGTTACATGCACATACTGGTTGGTATGCAAATGAGGAGAGTGATGACGTCATCCACTTACTATTTCTTTTGTATTTTATTATATGAAATATGAAATATTCTAATTTTCTCCTCATTGTCAAGTGAAACAACGATTAATTCCTCCCTGAACATGTGGAATTAGCATTGTTTAATACTATATGGTTCAGTCAAGTCGGTCCTTATTGTCAAATTTGTAAAAAATGAAATATTGTATAATTCAAACAATAATAAACAAAAGAAATAGTGAGTGAGGGACATCATCGACTATTGTCACTCAGTTGTGCGTATCACTCTTTTGTGAAAAATAATCGAAATTTTGAAATGTCATAACTTTCTTATTGTACATCCGATTTTGATGAAATTTTCAGTGTTGTGCTAGTTTGATTTTTCTCTATTTATTTAAATCAACATTTTTCTGGGGTGGACTTGACCTTTAAAGAGAGAGAAACAAGAGAGCTTCAGATTTTGAAGTGTAGCATTCCCCTAAAATGTATGCTTTATTTGAAAATCAAACTAAAAGAACTTAATCGGGCATGTTATTCATTATGATATGTATGAATGAAAGCATTTAAGCAATTTATTGCTCTTGCAAAACATATTCTGAGTTGTATTTACTGCAAACGCTCAGAAATATTGATAAGCATTTGCCAGTGCATGAAGTGTTTTATAAAGAGTGGCTTTTGTGCCTATGGAGAGTTATTATTTCTTCAACATTTCTTCATACAAATTATTTCAGAAATCACAATTTGAATATTCCATGACCTCTGATAACAAGAGCAGAATATTTTTGATGATTGACACACTTTAAAATGATATTAGGAGAGAATGTACTGAAATTGTGTGAAAATAATGGCATAATTGCTGAAGAGGCCTGTAAAAATTAAAAATAACATTATTTCAAGTTTTTCTTGAAAAAAACCCATGGAAAATTGAAAATGGCATAATTTACACAAGTTTTCAAAACAAAATACAAAAAAAAATTTTTTTGCAGAATTTTTAGTACACAAGCCTATGGACAATCAATTGAACGTAAATCGAACGCAAATTTTGCGCATCCTCCAAAATCTTACATAAGTTACGTTCGATTTGCAATCAATTGCAAAGCTTGCGCTTGATCTACGTTCAATTGATCAAACGCAACTTCTTCTTGCAACAGGATTGAACGTAACTTGCGTTCAATTGCAGATTTGCGTTTAATCGGAGGACTTACGCTCAATTTTGGGAGTTGCGTTCGATTTGCATTCAATCGCAAGTTTCTTGCAACACCCCAATAGAGTCGCGCTTAAATGTCGCGTTGCATTCCGAATAAAAGGCATAATCGCATTGGCCATATTATGCTAAGAGCACGCGCATTACTTTGTATTGATCAATAAGATGGGGCGTACAAAGTAAACAAAAATTATACAACGCTGTTTACTATATGAACCTTACAGTAATTGATTAAATAGTTCAAACAAGTGCTTAAATCTTAAGCAACAAAGTTTAATTTTCAATATCTAATTTTCAATAAATTAAACATGATTGTTTAAACGGTTAAACAAATACTGTAAGGTTCATATAGTAAACAGCATAGCATAAAATCTTAAACAGCGTTTTTACTGTGTAACATAATCGTGTGGGCGTCAGCACTAAGCATGGCGTTAAACTCTTAAATCTTTGTGAAACACCCCTCCCCCTCCTCCTTAAATTGATTGTTTGGTTGATGGAATGGCGAGAATGAGATGAGGAATTAAAATGATAAAAGATAGAGGTAAAATTGAAATGCAAGCAAGTGATAGATTGGAGAGAAGATTGTTAATGCTTAGAAATAGTATTCGGGGCATAGCTACAGGAAAGTGATTAAAAGCGAGGAAAATTCTTTTGTTAAAAAAGGATATTCCTAAATAAAAGCACTTGCGGAGATGACCTGGCATTTACATTTCAATATTCCCCTATATTATATTTTAAAATAGATGTTGCCCCTTTAAAATTAAAACAATATTTTGTATTAAAACAGTCACGATTTTTGCTAGCTGGCTTCGCACACTGACATTAAAGAAATATATTTAATTGTGTTTCTTTGTGGTATGATCGACCCCCCCCCAAAAAAATTAAAAAATTGCATATTACGCTACTGGGGACAGGTACGAATGGTATTACACCGTAGTATTTTTATCAGTTGCATGAAGACTTATGAATCAACTTACTATGATTCCTTTTCTACTCTACGTTATAGATGTTTACGTCAGATGTGTGCTTGTACAATCAACCAATCAGCCAGCCGGACTTTTTGCCACAGCGAGTTGTACACCTGTAAATAGTTTGCAAAGTGAGTGTGTGAGTTTTCGCAGCCAACGGGAGTGCAATCCTGATCTGAGAATTGGTGGGTTGCTTGCGGAAAGGCAATCGAGGCAGACGGGGCTCGCATTGGCTCCATGTGCTGTTCTAGCTTACCCGCATCTGATGTAACGCACAAGTTAGAACAGGACACTTTACAGACTTAGTCCAACTTTACCAGGACAGGAGGCAGTTTTACATCTCACCGTAGATCTATTTGATGAGGAAACACGATAAAAGATTTCAAGTTTCTTGGTTGGATTAGTGTGTCTCCGTGCGGTGAGTTCGAGTAGGGATTTTGAACAGCTCGTTTCCACTTGCTCCATTGCCTGGTGTTG
Organism: Lytechinus pictus; assembly: GCF_037042905.1. Taxonomy (NCBI): domain Eukaryota; kingdom Metazoa; phylum Echinodermata; class Echinoidea; order Temnopleuroida; family Toxopneustidae; genus Lytechinus; species Lytechinus pictus. Next base: position 7,694,897 of record NC_087253.1, read on the forward strand.
AGTGATCTGTAAACCTCCTCTCTTGAACTCCTCAATGAACCCATCAATGATCTCGTCAATGACCCGAAGAGGCGACGTTGATTGGTAGGCGAGGAAGGTGCACCCTATCACTTCAAGCAGACATCAAACACAAGTATCAAACACCAAACACAAGTATGGTACCAAGAACTTACCTTATCCTGGCGCTGGGCATTATAGCCTCTGCATCAATAGCAGGTAGGGACTCTCGTTATATTTCAAAACCTTGCGTTTTTCCTTCCAATGAAGGCTTTTCAAATTTTCATATCTCCTCTTGTAATACTTTCCACCCCTAGCGCAGTTTTGTGCAGACCCATTTTAGATAATGATTTCAGTCATATATAGTTAGACCTTAATCATTAAAGGGATGGTCCGGGCTGAAAGTATGTATAGCTTAATAAATAGAGTAGAATTCACTAAGCAAAATGCCGAAAATTTCATCAAAATCGGATAACAAATAACAAAGTTATTGAATTTCAAAGTTTAGCAATATTTTGTGAAAACAGTCGTCATGAATATTCATTAGGTGGGCTGATGATGCCACATCTCCACTTGTTCTTTTGTATTTTATTATATGAAATTAAGTTTATTCAAATTTTTTCCTCCAAGAACTAGACAAATTGGATTGACAACTGATTTAGTACATTATATATTTATTGCTGCAACTTATTTCATTATAAGGGAGACATATTATTCGCACATGTATGAAATAATGAAAAAGTTATGATTTTATGTAATAACATAAGAAAACGGAAAGTGGAGATGTGACATCATCAGCCCACCTAATGAATATTCATGACGACTGTTTTCACAAAATATTGCTAAATTTTTAACTTTAATAACTTTATTATTTGTTATCCGATTTTGAAGAAATTTTCGGCATTTTGCTCAGTGAGTTCTACTCTATGTATTAAGATGTAAATATTTTCAGCCCGGACCATCCCTTTAATAATAAACGCAAAGGGAATTAACATAATTAATCAGTCACCATAAAACTTGTAATGTTGTGTGTGTATGAGAGAAAGAGGGAGGTGTGTCCATATATGCACGTGGGTGTGGGAAAGGGTATGTGGAGGTGCCGTGGCCGAGTGGTTTAAGGCGCCTGGCTATACATAGAAAGTCCGGGGTTCGATCCCCGGCCGCGGCGCCTATGCCCGTGAGCAAAGCATTTAATGTACAATGCTCTTTTATCCTGCTTTCAAATAAATGGAAATGCTCTATGCATTATTGGTAACTTGTTGTGCACTTGTTTAAAAAAGAAAAAGGGATGTGTGATGTGCGTTAGAATAATGAAAGTGGGTGAGGTGTGAAAGTGAGCGTGTGGGAGTGATTTTGTATGTGAGTTTTGTTGCATTTTTTCTTTTTCTTTGGAGTTGATGCTGGGTAAAAAAGTTCTCAGAAGAGATTGCTAGTTCTACCTTTTCTGAAGTATCAGAGGTATACGGATGTACATGCTTACGTCTCCATGGTCTCTTGTATAGTGGCTTTGATCCAACAAGATACACAAATTTCAATGTTCAACTTTTTATTTTCTTTTCCATTAACATTATACAGATTATAAACAAATACAAGTCAAACATACATTATAAATATATAAACAAATACAAATGAAACATGATAACAATGATTACAAATCAATTACGAATTCCAAAACATTTTTTAAATAGTTTTAACAAAATCTTGTTAACAAAAAAAATATTGTTTTTACCGTGCATCTGTGGATCTCAACGAAGCAGGTACAGGGATATGCACTTCAAAATTATTTGACAAGCGAGCGAAAACGAAAAGATTCTAACCACTTTTGGAGAGAATATTCCGTTTCGAAAAGAAAGGAACAAAACATGGGTGGGGCTAGTAATACTACCTCCAACCTTGCGCGTAATAATTTTCCATGTAGTTAAGGGTAAACCTGAGCAGGGGATAGGTGTTATGCCAGCCCCATCCTGTAATCATCGTGTGTGGCAACAGGCTAGAAATATTCATGAAAGAAACAAGTTAGAGTATAAAAACTCATATTGGATCTCATGATTTCCTTTTTTATATATCATTATTTCTGTATCTAGCATGGTGGTGTGATCCGATCAATTTTTTAAAGGGGGGGGGGTGAGTACTTACTTACTTTCATTTACTGTAATTTCGTAATCAAATTCCTTCATAGCACGAGTTGCATGAAATATTTAAATGGAATAGGTGAATGTACATTTTCCCGCTCTCATTCGGTATTTTATCACTAGGTTAGAGTTTTGATAGTATTGTTAATTACAGCGCGGGTGACATGATTGGGGCGTTATCAACTTCTAATGGGAGCAGTATAAACTAACTGGAACTCGTTCATCGCATCCTGCGGAATATAAGCTTATCAAAACGGATAACTAGATCAGGACTGGAGCGTGTGAATCTCTTTAAAGTAAAAGATCATCCAGACTATTTTTTTTTCAATACCAGAAAAAATACGAGTTTAAAAATAATTCCCTTTCCCCTCATGGACTATCACAATCATGGACAACCTGCAACTTAATTGTATTAATACCGCGGCAGCTTATATCCGTACGACCCTTCTCAGAGCCTACACAGTCTGTGCAACCACGATTCATTTTGCTTTGCTGTACTGTAATCTTACATTTCTTTGGAGGTGGGGGGTAAGGTAGACATTTTACCTTTTCTGGTCCACAAATTATAAGGTTTTGTCACGCAATTTATCTCGGAAATACTACTTTCAGAAGTTTTCAAAGTAGTTTAAGCAGGTCCATCAGACAGGATGTCAAAATATTTTTACTTGATAAAAACGAAATCAAGCACACTGCCTTGAGTTTATCTGTCGGAATTCAGTATCGAACGCTGAATCAATAGGTTAGCTGACGTGTTTTAATTTACATAACCTACTAACCCCTGAATTAGATTTATAATTCTATTCTTCTTCTTCTCCTTCTTATTCCCATTCATCATCTTTTCATTTTCCCTTTTCTTTGTCTTCTTCCTCTTCTTCCACTATCCTCCTACTGCTTCTTATTCTTCTCTTTTTTCTTCTTCATCTTCTTCTCCTCCTATTTTTCCCTTTCTTCTACTTCTTCTTTTCTTATTCTTCTTTTTCTTCTTCTTCTCGGTGCCTCCTTCCTAATCTGATAGTGCTACTTGCTGTACAAAAGCTTATTATTTTTTCAAATCCGTAATTGGGCATTAGTGAAAGTTGGAATATATAATTATTTTGAGAGTGGACTTTGTCTATGTTGTTGTGTTTTGGGAATCTAATAAAAGACTTACATTCAGTATTGTGGATATTGCGTGTAAAATAACAACCTCTTTCTTCTATTGTGGTTATCCATAGATAGATGTTATCCATATTGATCAATTATTGAGTAATTATCATATAAAAAAGAAACGGTCCTAATCACCAATCAGCCAATCAAATTTTATTGTTATATCTCTTGCAATTTCTGTTAAGTTTTACAAATTATGTACTCGTGAGCTTTGGATTTGAACAAGCCTCGCAACTTTATAATCCGAGTTTAATTCGCCTATGGTATTTTGTTTAATTTGGAATTAGACTTTTGTTGCTTTTTTTCTTTTTTTGCCAATATGTCAAAATTTATGAAAATAATTTTTCCAAGGGCGGGGGCTCTGGGTGCACGTGCACCCTCCCACTGAGGCAGAGGAGTTCCGACACTGGCAAGTAAAACGAAATTTGTCCCCTTCTTCTGCTCTCAACAGCTGATTTTCCTAACTTTTGTTCCACCTCCCCCAAGATGTGCACTTCCCATACCAATTTGGTTTCACCTCTGCCTCCCCACACTCAAACCAGACTACCCCCTTGTGTACCACCTCTCCTATAAGATAATGGGTCCGCCTCTGTTTGGTGTTATTCAACTCTAGTAAAGGATACGAAGAACACAGTTCAAGTCTAGGTAATAATATAGACGATATCCGGAGGGCATGCCTTTAGATTAGAATAGAAAGTAACTGTTTCTGATATTTTCTGCAATTTTAAACTTGCGATGACCAATGATGCGCTGGTCTCTATTTTTTAGGGGGGGGTGATCATAGACATGATAATTATCATGCATTTACATGTATTAATAAGGGATGTATATACAACAAGTTCTCTAGCTGTCACTAGTATCAGCCGGTCAAGTCGATTGATTTCAGTAGCATATAAGTTAAAACTGTTTGCAAATTTGTTCACATTACAAGTTTTATTAAACAGACCTCTGGTGGCCAAAAAACCACACCTTGAGGTGTAAATAGCTAGGTTTCGAAACTACACCCTAGAATTTGGACACCAAAGGGTGTAATCAAGGGGATGATACCACCTATGAGTGTTGAACTAAGAACAGAAAGATTTTGTGGGGTCCTCTGAGGACACCGGTCAACACTACACTTTTTGTTCTGTGGGTGAAAGATGAAAGGCGGTACTAGAGATACTAGAACCACGGAAGGATTTTTGCCCCCCCCCCCCTGTAAAAGCATCTATTTCATGAATGACTTGAAGTGATACATGTTTATCACAAGACTAGTAATTTTCGTCATAATAACGTCTCTTTCCCCCTGCCTACACGATAAGAATTAGAATTAAACAACCCGGTATATTTACGGCCACCACACACCATACAATTGGCCTTCGATCCCATTGTCGCATCGTAATAAACATTCATACAAAGTTTCCTGGCATGGATCGTCTTACATTTTTAATTTCTAAATCATCGTACTTACACTTTTGTTTAAATATGTGGTTCCCCTACCATAATTATTAGAATTGAAGCAAGTTGAAGCAAGTCCTAATGACGTCATAGCATTCGTACGTTTGGTTACGATTTGAAACCTATTGGGGCTTTACTTAAAAATAAGGCTCGGAATCATCCAAAATATATATTGTTGTTAGATTAGTATTCTTATATATGGCAAATAAAGAAAAGGGACCTGCTTTTCATTCACATTTAAGAAAATAAGCAAAATTCGATTTGTTCCAAATCGGATCATAGACTGGAGGCCGTTATTATACTGATCAGTTATTGTTGGAAAGTTTGAACAAATACTTTAAGACTAATTTTTTGTATTTCATTATTTAAAAAAATCTGAATATTGCTCATCCGTTTAAGCTCTGAAGCAATACCTGATTATTACCGATTACTTTAAATGTTTTTTTTTTGTTTAGATTATCTGACAAGGTAAAAAGAAAACGAATGTCCGATCATTAATTTTGTAACTAAATTATATGATGACTGCGTACAGGTAAATAGCAATATGAGAAAAAATGTATATCTATGAAAATGTTGATCTAAAATGCATTTTCCAAGGGCAAGGGTGAATTTATGTAATTATTTGTATTACCATGACCAGTGGCGTACCGTGGGTCACGGCATTGGGGGGGCACCCGAAATTTTTTTGAGTCACTTACTGATGCGAGCGCGAAGCGCGAGCTGAAATTTTTTTATATTCAGACCTAAAAAAGGACATTATAAGCAAATTTTTTTGTAATCATGATACGTACCTGTCTAGCTAAACAAACCATGCGAGCGCAAAGCGCGAGCTGAATTTTTTTATATATTGACCCCAAACAGGGTTATTTTAAGGGCTATATTTTAGGACTCCATTAAGAGTATACATATCTCACAATAATCATCTAATGCGAGTGCCAAGCGCTAGCTGATTTTGTATACATCTAAACACATGAAGCAAATGTCATTATAATCGAAGCGCGAGCTGAAAATTTATGAAATTCAGACTTGAAGAGGGGCATTTTTAGGCTTGTTTGTAGGAATTCACTAAGACCATATTTTATCAACATAATCATGCGAGCGCGAAGCGCGAGCTGAAATTTTTTTATATTCAGATCAGAAAAAGGGACATTTTTAAGGACCGATTTTAAGAATTCATGAAGAGCAGATACCAATCCAATCCACTAATGCGAACATAAGCATGGACAGGAAATGTTTTACATTAAGACCTTAAAATGGGGCAATCACTTTAAGAAGTCATGAAAAAGTAGCATATGTCAGTACATAAAACAATAATAACTCGAAGTGCGAGGAAATATGTTTGGTTTATATTGACTTGAAAACGTGAGGTTTTAGTATAACAGGATTATCTCGTTATACAGACAATTCAAGCACCAGGAACAATGAAGACATAGGCCTTGAGCAAATTATGTTCATAAAGTTATCAAAAAATGTTTCTTATGTAATGAACAATAACTTCTCCTTTCCCACTACGTTTCTCTTCCTTTCTCCCTCTTTTTCTCCTTTTCCCCGTTTTTTTTTTTTTTTTTTTTTTTTTTTTTGCCAGCCGATTGGGGGGGCACGTGCCCCCCCATGCCCCCCCGTAGTTACGTCACTGACCATGACGATGAATTCGGATAAATGGTAAGTTAATAGCAAAGCGTGGCCAGCAATTTTCTTCCCCTTAACCTTTAGAGTATTACCTTTGATTTGCCTTGCCTAGCGTACAATGTTTCTTTGTATTGAAATTTTTATGGAAATTATTTTATTCAATTTGATTGGTTTAAATTCGTCAAGATAACACTTTCTATCACAAAATGTCAGCAAGATATAATCACAATGACAAAAGCAACGACGTTTCTGCCAAAACATATTATTATTCCCCACATTCGGTAACTTCGAAGCAGTTAAAATACCCAGTCGAAAATCGCTTTGGGTGTTAAAATGAGGGACTCCTGTGTAATAATAGTATTAAGTAAAAATTGCCGACCTGGGGCCCGTTGCAAAACAGAGATGCAATCAAGTACAACTTTTTAAAAAAGTCAAACACAACTTTTCACCAATCAGAAGCGTGCATGGTGGACTTGCGCATGTCTTTCTAACCCTGGAGCCCGTAACAAAAAGTATAGCAATCATCGAAAAACATTCTTTTTTACGATTGATTACATTGACTACAGGGGCCGCGGAACGGTTTTCAAAGTGGGGGCTGAGCCAAAAGTGGGGGGCTGACTATGCTAAAAATCACAATCATATGGTAATTTTTACGTTGTTGTACACGGTGTTGGAAAAAAGTGGGGGGGGGGGGCTGAAGCCCCCCCCCCCCCCCCCCAGCCCCCCGGTTCCGCGGCCCCTGGACTACAATGTACAGTCAATCTTTAAACACAAGCGTACAATCTCTAGTTAACCTTTGTCTCATGGAACGCTGGTATTCTCTTTCAATTAATCTTACAGGTGATACCCTTCGAGGAAGGAAATACACTCTAATACCGGAACTGAAACCTTTCAATAAGTTCCGCGTCATTTCACATTGCAAGGTCATTGGGCGGTTTCCATACGATGGAATGTACTATTTTCATTGTACTTTTATTACTGCTACTTTGGATTGGTTATTGTTTTTGCGTGACTAAGTTTAGCTTTGAGCTGGTCGATCATTGTATTTTATATCTAACCTCTGACATCAATACAATTTGGGTCCCCTGGTCGAGTGGTCTAAGGCGCCTGCCTATACATAGCCTCTTGTCGAGGCCCTGGCGGCTGCTTCCCGAGCGAAGCGAGGGATTGCCTAATTCGCGAAGCGAATTAGGCATGGCGCGAGCCAGGGCCTCTTGACATTTGAGCTGAATTATATATTCATGAGGAACATCTTCCTTATGAATATACATGAGTCATGATATTGCCGGTCACCTAGTAAACCAATGAAATGTCAAAGCTGTTTCGTCCGGGGTTCGGAATACTATTGTAGTCCACTATTCTGCAGGTTATTCATTTAATTGCGGAACACTAAAGGGGATATAACCAGCAAAATGCTACAAGTAGTGGTACTACTAGTACTGGTCGTAACATACCCACCACCGCCCCGAAACTTCCCGGGAGAGACTGGTCAGCCGCTGGTCAGACTCGAGTCAAGGGGAAGCAACTTCACTCCAGCATTCCCTCACTGCACAGCGGAGATCGATAATCGACGCATAGTGAAATCGCATGAAATATTATGCTTTTTTCCATATCCTGTGGGTAGATTTACAAAGCATATCGTCCTTTCAGTGCAGATTTAATTTCATCGACTTACAAATCCTTAAATCGGTCAATATTAAGCATTTTAGAGGCATATTCAACATGCTCTTTGATATTTCGTCGTCACTCTTCGCCAAGAATCCACGGGTCGCCATTCAAGATGAGCTCATGAATATTCAATATGACGTCATAGCGGCCCGCGCTCTCATTGGATAATTTTAACCGACCAGTTCTTGGTCGGAATATTGGTAAAAACAATAAAAAACAAAAGAAAGTCGGTGAAATTCGACTCAGGTGTCAAGAGGCCCTGTCTCGCGGCGCTCTGTTTCGCTATATCCCTTGCTGAGCCATGTTCGCTCGGAAAGCAGCCGACAGGGCCTCGACACTAGGCTATAGGCTATACATGGAAAGGCCGGGGCTCCATCCGCGGCCCCGACACCTATGACCGTGAGAAAGGCATTCAATCGAAGATGCTCTTTTATCGTGCATTCAAATAAATGGAAATGTTATATACATTATTGGTAATTAGGTGTGCACTTGTTAAAAAAAAATAATAACACAATGATAAAAAATAATAGAAATACCACTCGTAGCAGCTTACTTTGAATAAATCAAACTATCACTGAAAATTCCGTAAAATTCCAGGGCCCTGTGATCTAAAGGTCAACGATTAATCGCTAATTTGAAAGAACAATTCTGATACGTTCCAAGTCAGTCTACTGAGCAAAATGCGCAAGCAATTTTATTTAGCAATTAATCGTTAACCTTTATGTTACGGGGGCCCAGATCTTAAATTTCGATGTTTTTATGTAATGTTTTTTTTTTTAATTACAACATCAACGGGGAAATGAACAAACTAATATTTTAAACAATGTTTTCGTCATCATAATTTATAATATTGCTATTTCCTTTAAAGAACGTCTCCCTTGTAAAATACATATATTAATATGCGTCATGTGATTACGCTCTATATGCGGATTATTGACCCCCCCCCCCCTCAAAAAAATGTATTACGTCATCTGCAGGCCGATTTGCACACAATAAAACGTTGCTGTTTACTATTTATATATATATATATATATATATATACTACTCAAAAAAAGTTAAGGACCACTTTTTAATGTGTGTATACAATTTTCAAACCGGGTGTTGTATTTCTAGAAATACCCGAATATGGCTGTCTTGAATCTCCTCAAACACCCTGTAACAATTTCACACATGGGTGGTTTCAGTTGTTGCATGATGTCTCTCGCATTATTGCATATCCTTAAAAGTGGGCCCATTGTGAAGTGGTACAAATGTGGATTCAAATGCATTTTCTGTCTTTAGTCTCTACAATCAACAAATTGCTGACAACAGCAATGCCAAGATACAGCTGTCCAGGATGCCATCAAACACAATTAAATCAATTTCACACATGCAGTTCTTTCATGTCTCTTGCATCATTGCAATGTGCCCGTACAAAAGTGGCTTCCAAAGCATTTTCTGTCTTTAGTCTCTACAATCAACAACTTGCTGACAATAGCAATGCCAAGATACAGCTGTCCAGAATGCCACCAAACACAATGACATCAATTTCACACATGCAGTTCTTTCATGATGTCTCTGGCATCATTGCAGTGGGCCATAAGACAAGTGTCTTCCAAAGCATTTTCCGTCTTTAGTCTGTACAATCAACAACTTGCCTACAACAGCAATGCCAAGACACCACCTAAGTGAAACAGATGTAGCCAGAGCCCTAGGGATGCTGGAAGCTGGCCTCAGTCAGCGAAGAGTAGCCAGAATGATGGGCGTGTCACACAGTGTCATTAGCAGAGCAAATCAAAGACACCGAGAGACAGGGCTATACTCCGAGAGACCCCGCAGTGGCCGACCAGTTTCGACAACCCCTAGAGATGATCGCTACTTGACGAATCTCAGCCTCCGCAACCGCTTTCACAGTGCACGCCGCCTCAACAATGACTTCGCTGCAGCAACTGGAGTGATTGTTTCCACTCAAACAATCCGTAACCGACTTCACAGAGCCAATATGCATGCCAGACGGCCAGCTCAGTGTGTCCCACTCGCCCCTGCTCACAGAAGAATTCGTCTCAACTGGGCCCGGGAGCATGTCAGATGGACCAGACAGCAATGGCGTAGAGTTCTGTTCACAGATGAGAGCAGATTTTCCCTTGACCACAATGATGGACGTTCGAGAGTCTGGAGGCGACCAGGAGAGAGATTTGCAGACCCCTGTATTGCAGAACATGACCGTTATGGGGGAGGCAGCGTCATGGTGTGGGGAGGCATCACCTACGCCAACCGTACTCGTCTCTACGTGGTCCCAGGGGGAGCAATGACAGGAGTGAGGTACAGGGATGAGGTCCTTGAACCTATAGTGGTGCCATTTGCAGAAAATGTGGGACAAAACATCATTTTCATGGATGACAATGCCCGTGCCCACCGAGCTAGGGTGGTGACCGAGTTCCTTGAGGGCCAGGGGATTGAGCGTATGGAGTGGCCAGCGAGGTCCCCGGACTTAAACCCGATAGAGCACGTCTGGGACATGATGGGGAGGAGTCTCGAGCAGCTCGAAGCCCATCCACTTGGACTGCAGCAGCTGGGTGTGGCTCTGGAGGCTGCATGGGATGCACTGGACGTCAGAGACATCAATCGCCTCATCAGCTCCATGAGACAGCGCTGTGAAGCCGTTATTGCTGCAGGAGGTGGTCACACTCGTTACTGAACTGCCTGAAAGACACTCAGACATTCGTTTTTACCACTTCATGTCGGTAGCTGATACCCCTCGGGGCCCACTTTTCAGGATGTGCAGTGATGCGATAGACATTGTGCAACAACTGAAACCACCCATGCGTGAAATTGATTACAGCGTGTTTGAGGACATTTAGGACAGTTGTACTGAGGTATTTCCAGAAATAAAACACCTTGTATAAAATCTTTATGTACGTTTTAAAAAGTGGTCCTTAACTTTTTTTGAGTAGTGTATATATACTTCGGGAATACTATCCTTGTATAGAGTGCTCGATGTCCTTCACAGGAAGAGCTTTGAATAATAAACACAAGTTCACAAGGTTGACTGGAGGTTCATCAAATTTAATTGCAACTCTGAGTTTCACGCAACCTACGTGAGGTGCGATCTTCAGGCCTGAAGATCGCACCTCACGTAGGTTGCGTGAAACTCAGAGTTGCAATTAAATTTGATGAACCTCCAGTCAACCTTGTGAACTTGTGTTTATTATATATATATATATTATACAAATATATCAGGCTTTGAGAATGTATAGTGGGAATTATTTATCCGATGTTGGACTGGCAATTACTATTTTTCCCAAGGGGCGAAGCCCCGAGGGAAAAATAGTTACATTGCCAGTCCAACCGAGGATTAATAATTCCCACTATGCTTTCGAAAGAAACGCCTGATATATTTGTTTTATATCCCTCTTTAACTTGTGGGCCTATAGTCCTTGCCGATGTTTAACCGATCTAGGCCAAATCTAACGTTGTTGGACCTCGTCCTACTCTAAGCCTGTCGAGATAATGCTAGACAGTTCCTGGGTAGGCTGCGCGCGGCTTCTACCCGACTGCACTTAATGAGATGTCCGCTGTGCTGCGTTGGCCGTTGCTGCAGTGGCACTCAAAATAAATACGCGCAGTCAAAATTTATGCTCTAAAATTTAGTATCGGATCTTGACTCACCTTGTTAGGTATGTTTATTCCATATTAAAGGATCCGGCGCTAGTGTAGTTTCGCACCTCCCCGTTTAATGGTTTTCAAACATGTACAATCTCACCCTAAATAATTCACAACCTAAAATACTTGCATCTGAGCCTCCAAAGTCCAGTAGAAGTTGAATATTTGCCGTTTTGACACTTTTTTTTACAAAGTTTTACACCTATTTCGGAATCACTCGGTCGATTGAAGCTCAGCGCTGCACATAAGCAGTCGGTACGCGTACAGTACGTACCACCTAGTGAAGTGCAAGAAGAGCGAGTTTTTCTATGGTATCTTCAAAAATATTTTTTCCCCTCTTTCAGCTTGCACCAAGTATTACGGTAGTGGTTGTGCAGAGTGGTTGATGTTTTTTGTGTGAAGGTGTGTGTGGGGTGTGCGTGTGTGTGATTGTTTGAATGAAATAAGAAATGTGAAAAATGTGAATACACGTAGATTTAGCGATGAAATAAGAAATAATAATGTAGAGCCTTCTTTTGAACTCTGAGAGTAATGACATACACGTAATATGATCACCTCCCTGCATGTAGTGAGTGTATGCGCATGCAAACAAAAGGATGAAATGTTCATTGCATGTCCCAGGTGGTATGGATGGAGATGGTACGGCGTGTGGAAAATTGAAAAATGTAATCTACTAGCATGAAATCAACATAGCATACAATCAACATAGCATACAGTTGTAAACTGAAGGAAAGTTCTCTGACCTAGAGTTCAAAACAAGGCTCTATATTATTATTTCTTATTTCATCGCTAAATCTACGTGTATTCAAATTTTTCACATTTCTTATTTCATTCAAAAAATCACACACACGCACACCCCACACACATACCTTCACACAACAAACATCAACCACTCTGCACAACCACTACCGTAATACTTGGTGCAAGCTGAAAGAGGGGGAAAAATCTTTTTGAAGATACCATAGAAAAACTCGCTCTTCTTGCACTTCACTAGGTGGTACGTACTGTACGCGTACCGACTGCTTATGTGCAGCGCTGAGCTTGATCAAGCGACCGAGTGATTCCGAAATAGGTGTAAAACTTTGTAAAAAAAGTGTCAAAACGGCAAATATTCAACTTCTACTGGACTTTGGAGGCTCAGATGCAAGTATTTTAGGGTGTGAATTATTTAGGGTGAGATTGTACATGTTTGAAAACCATTAAACGGGGAGGTGCGAAACTACACTAGCGTCAAGGATCCTGTATGAATAGCCTTTGGAATTAGATTTTCTGCATTGTAATCTAGACCCAATTCCACCGTTGTTTTTCAGATTGTCGGTACGGTAATTTGGGCGAGAGCTTGTATTTTACTTTATTTACTTTTTGCGAATGATCGATATCTGGGTCAAGTCAGGGAGCATGCGCAATTCAAAGTTGAGAGAAAATATCGAGCATGAGCATGCGCAGTTCTGCCCATGAAAGTATATCGAAAAATATACGGAGCTACAAGAAAACTATACGGAGCTAATTTCAGCGATGTGTTTTCCTATTGAAATTATACTTTGTCACATGATCACGAATTGACCAATCGTTTATCTAGAATACTCATGAATATTCATAAGAGGGATATAAATATATATATATATATATATATATGTATATATATATATATATATAAATGTGTGAAATTATACATGTACAACAGCTTTGGCAACTCTTTTATTTAGATATTTTGTGAAAGAAATGGATGAAAAGAACAATGGTAGGCGTAGCTTCAATGAAGGTTCCCCAGAGATATCTACCCTTTGGAATAATTGGTGATGCCCAAAAAATGTATCTGCCGGGAATCGAACCCGGGTCCCCAGCTTTGAACGCCGGTGCCTTAACCACTAGACCACAGAGACGGGTTAGTGGCTAGGGCGACCCCGATATGTATAATTTCACACATTTGTATACTTTCTCTCATACGTGTACTGTATCATGGACCTATGAAGAGATGGACATTCATCGCTTACCTAATGAATTCACTAACAGGTGACTGTAATTGTCCTCTGAATAACATTCTCTTCGTACTAGTCTATTTTGGTTCAATGATCGTCACCGTGAGAAGGGACGGAAGCAGTTCGTGACTGGACATTTATATTTCACAAATTATATGCGCAATAGACAACAAATCACTTAAATCATGGAAAAATTGATGTGCAGTTCTTTTTTACCTTTGGTAATCCTAGTTCCATATGTTTTATTTGGGAGAAATGTCTGCATATTTTAATATAGAGGCAATATTGTGATTGATTGTTCACCATTTGAAATTTAATTTTCCCAAGTTTCTCCATAATATTCCAGATATACGTGGTACATAACATATATAGATCGTGTATCTCTCAATGTTATTGAGGTCCTTATGTGTGAGCGGTAGTTAGCGGATCTATGATATCATATTTTATATCATAAAGATCGTCTGCTTCTCAAGTTTGCCGCTCCAAATATGAAGCATGTTGACTGAAAGGCTCATGCTAAAACAGGGTATCAGCCAACAAAAATCAAGACCGGGTAACTGTTCCGTCTTTTGGCAATCAGATACGCCTTGGTAGTCATGGTAATTGCTATTGTTACAACACCTGTATGTTCTCATTAAGATGTGCATAACCAAGCGACGGTGACTATCATTGGACCAAAGAAATGCTCGCGTTGATAGTCCATCTCATCATAGGTCCATGACTGTATCAAAGCAATAGCTTTGATCCTGCTGAGGCATGGCGGCATGTCATTGTTCAAAACCCACCTACACCCGACAAAGGAAATTATAATTGGCATAGTGTCGAAAATCTGTCTATCTGATGGTCAACCGGATCGGGGTCGCCCTAGCCACTAACCCGTCTCTGTGGTCTAGTGGTTAAGGCACCGGCGTTCAAAGCTGGGGGCCCGGGTTCGATTCCCGGCAGATAAATTTTTTCGGCATCACCAATTTTTTCAAAGGGTAGATAGCTCTGGGGAACCTTGATTTAAGCTACGCCTACCATTGTTCTCTTCATCCATTTCTTTCACAACATATATATATATATGAACTTTACACTATTAGGCCTATTGTTTAACAGATTAGATTCAGTCAAAATGTATAAGATGATAATTTATTATACTGTACACGTACATATACGCACTCAAACCCCATAAGCGCGATCTTGTAGTAACCCACTTTACTATTTTATTTTCTTAACAGATTAAACAACCATACTTAATTGATTGAAGATTATAATATCAAACATTGTTTGAATTTTAAACAGTTGCGCTTTACATAACTGTGCAGGTTGCCCGTTTGATGCAAATCGCAGTCTCTTCGTCATATGTCAAATCGATTTAGAAAATGTAAGTAAGATTTAACAGATTTTGTAATAATCAAATCAATTCACATTTCTTCGTCTTTGACATCTGCCTCTGAAAGATACCATGTAATTTGTATGATCCTGTCAAACATAAAAAAAAATCTGATAAAATGTAGTCAGGAAACTGAGGATAATACAAACGGCTTTTCATTTCCTACCCATTTTTTTTTTTAAGATTTCTATTTCAATTGTCACAATGATTTTATCGGCCAATTACTATCGTCACTAGCTTCCTTTGGGATAATGCAATAATGCCGCATAGACTTGATCACAAAATTGAAAACCACCGTCATAGTCAAAACGATTATGATGATAATGTATACATTAACTGTACACTACACCAGGGCCATGGGAACAATTTTTTCATTACAAAATGGAAGTCAAATTGGTCAAAAATTGGTCCAGATAATTTAAAAAGCAAAAAAAATAAATAAAAAATAATTTCACTAAAAAATGAAGTCCACTTTGGTTATATTTTTCGATAAAAAAATCCTGGGGTGCTGCCTATGGAAAAAATATACGCAGCACTCCCAAGGAAATTCAGCACCCCCGCTTTCCAGGGCCATGACATACGCACACACACACTCAAACCAACAAGCGCGATCACGCACTAACCCACTTTACACCCATCTTGACGCGCCCACGAATACCTTCGCTCCCCACACCACACTCACACACACCCACAATTACATCCTCCCTCACACACATATTTATAGATGCTGCCAATCGGGAACTGTAACAGAAACACTCTGTATAAAGCGGGGACACGCATATTGTTTAAGGCATCTATCTATCCTGTTACGTTTATTATTGTTGTCCAATGAATTGTGGGCAATTTTTCCAAGTATTTTCCAAGGGCCATCTACAGTCGCTTTGCAGCCATTTTTGTTCTTTATTATTATTATTATTATTAAGAGGACCGACGTCCACATTTTTCGTAAAAGTCACAGTTTCAGTGGAGTGCCACACTAACCCGGTCATAAGTCGATGTGGAGCGTTGTGGCCCAGTGGATTAGTCTCCGGACTTTGAAACAGAGGGTCGTGGGATCGAATCCCAGCCATGGCGTAATTTCATTCAGCAAGAAACTGATCCACAATGTGCTGCACTCAACCCAGGTGAGGTAAATGGGTACCGGTAGGAAGTAATTCCTCAAGAAGCTGTGTGCGCTGTGAACGCCTAGCTTAGCCGGGTAATATAGGAGCGCCTTGAGCACCTAACAAGGTGGATATGTGCGCAATATAAATACCCTATATTATTATTACACTTGTGCATATACGTAAAAGCAATACTCATAGCACCGTAGCAATGTATCCTTTCAACTTGGAAACGTATTATGCGAAGCATCGTCTAAACATTTTCAGACTTCTTCAAACACCACAATCATTGTCAACATCAGCATCATCACCGCCACCACCACCACCATTAGGCTCAATGCCGATTAGCAACAACCCACTTAATTATCCTCATGTTTATGAAAGAACCCGATGCACTGAATTAGTAGGCGCTATGTCCCGACTCTTCACCGGTCATGATAACTATCACATAATATACCCATCATCGGCGCCAATATCATCATCAATTTCATTACCATTACCATCACAAGTATCACCATGACTAAAATCATCATGACTGTTATCAAATGGGAAGTTCATCCTAACAAAAATTTATTGCAAAACTAGCAACAAAAAATATTGAAAGATAAAGGTAGAGGAAATTCAATAAAAAAGACTTAAGACGTTATTAGCATTTTAATTATTTTTTTATTTTTGACGTCATACGCGAGCAGCTTCCTGTGTCTCGTGAATTTAAAAAAATCAATCCCGACCTTTCGTTGGAAGAACGCGAACGCTTTATTTACGACGTTAGTTGGTTTTGGAAGTGACTTTTGGGCCCGTCGTCATGGTCGTAAAACTCTGTCCTGCAATGCAAATTGTGTGACATGAGATTTTTTTTTCGTTTCGCATCTGAAACGGAAACATTCAATTTGCGTTTCGTGTGCAAAATTCTGGTTGTTACTATGGTAACAGCGATATATCCGATTTAGGACGACTTTCCAAATCCACATTTGGTTCCTCCCAGAGCTCGAGAGGCCGCCCGGGGGTCCACTTCCATTGAAGAGTGGATACCAGGCGCAACCACGCGTAAAAAGGGAAAGAGTGGGCAAGTACGTTACGTATAGGCCTATGTAACGTTATAAAGGTGTTAAAAACGATGATTAAAATACTGAAAAAGGGGATATATTTACAATACTTGTAGGGTTTCACAAGCCAAATACTTGTTAAAAGATGCATTTTCATAATCTGGAAAAGACTTGCTTCCCTTGTTTGGGTACTTTTCGAAACCCCGTGGTCGTGCCTGGTATCCACTCATCAATGGAAGTGGTCCCCCGGAATTTGAATCTAACCCCCTTTTCTGAGGAAAGTAAAACATAATGCCCATTACATCGTGTGCTAGAGGCGTATCGTTTGTGTAGGAGTAAACAAAAGAAACAAAAGAAACCCGCATGTTCAAACGTATTGCATACGCTGTGTACATATCAACGCATGCGCAATGGTTTCGGCTGGAGAAGTGATCTGACCCATGGAATAAATTACCAGTCATCCACCAATAATTCACATTAAATGCAATATCGATTCGATGGACTGTAAGGATCTATATCTAAGCCTTAATTCAGTAAGTTTTTCCTCACTCAATATGTACTCGATTTGTTTGAAAGACCACTTTCTTATCCTTGTCATGTTCTATTTTAGGTCCTGCATTTCGAATATCTCCAGCCATCAGTCGTAATACATGCATGTATGGTGCGGGTGTCGCGGGAAAGAATTTTGCACGCGAAAAGCAGATCTGTAGGGCCTGTAACCCCCCCCCCCCCCCCCTGTAACACAAATCTTATCATTGATTGTAGAGCAGTTTTCTACGTTTGATTCTATTGACTATAATGTACAATCAATCTTAAAAATCAAGTGTATGATTAAGCGTCAACTTGTGTTACGGGACCCTAATATTAGCGTCCGTGAGGATTGCGAAAGGTGGCAAATGTCATTTTCTGAAAAACAATAAAATAGTTTTTATTGTACCGTCAGTATATCAACAGACAACATTCACACCCGCTTCTGAAAGATTTGGGTCTTGTTATAGACATCATGAACCATTGAAAAACAAAATGAACTTATTACATAACCGAACAGCTGCTCGTACATGACGTCACAAATCAATAACATAACATTCTAATAACTGTCTTAATGTTGGATGGATTTTCCTCAAACCTTTACCAATAGTTTTTTTTTTTTCTGGTATTTTACAAGCAAATTTTCATAGTAAACTTTCCCTTTATCATCATCATCATCACGAGGGGCCTGGTTCACAGAGAGTTACAACTAAAATACATTTTTCAACTTTGGAAACTACTCTGGAAGCCAGGGTTAGGCTCAATTACTTTCTTTAATTACAATTAAAATTACGTAATTAAAAAATGTTCAATTACAATTACTTTTCAATTAGATTACATTTTTTCAATGACAATTACCAATTACCTTTGTCAATTACAATTACGATTTCAATAACTTTATATAAAAGTCATAATGAAATCAATCTGTATGTACTTTGTACTTGCACCAAAGTCACAGAGAAACTGACAAGAGATTCAGGTTAAAGAACACAGATTCTGCCCATTACTTTGATGCTGTGCAGTTGAAATGAAAAGGTCATGAAATTAAATCCTAAATTATGGAAGATTATTGTATAGAAATTGAATGTAATTAAAAGTAATTAACAGTAATTAAAGTTAATTAAATTTTTTTGTTCAATTACAATAACACGTATTTCCCTTTAAAAATTTCAAATACAATTACGATTACTCAAAAAATGTAATCATTTACGTAAGTGATCAATTACCTTGTAATTGAGCCCAACCCTGATGGGAACCTTGACTGTGATTGGCTGATGATGCCTTCTACCATATAGTATTTGTCACAATGTCAAGACTATTGAAAATCCCTTATGTAACGAACCACAGTCATCACCACCATCATCTCTATCATCATCACCACCATCATCGCTATCATGATCATCATCATCATCGCTATCATCATCACCAACTCTTTACCGTGTTGACTGCCTAGCCGTTGCTTTGCACAACACTCACAGCAGACACACAGCAACGAAGCAGACGTCTGAAATATCAGTTATTATTAACTTTTTGAGATGAGTGGTTCTCCTGCCAATAAAGACACGATTTACCACAGTTTATTGTTTAAATTATTATTATTTTTATTATCATTATAACAACGTAAAAACGCAGCAGACATTAATCTCCTGGCGGATAATATTCCAATAGCTTGGTTTGAGTTTATTGTATCATTTGATTCGATTCATAACTTTATGTCCAGGATTATTTGTCGGTATGTAAGTGTTTTCTATCTAATGTCAAAGAATTATAAGTGAATTCTGAGAAATTGCCACATTTCCCTCGATATGGGGGTGGGTGGGGGATTGACTCCTTGATATTTTTATAGGTCCCTCTTTGGAGCAGGTCCTCCAGACTTTTCCTTTTCCTTCTTCTTGTCCTCAAACATAAGAATCCTGGGAAGGAAATAAATAATTCAGATATATTCAATCTTTATTTCTCAAATAAGAATTACATTGTAACATAATATCGAAATATCAGTCAATACAAAATTATCTGCCTTGATTTCCACGAAGTTTATTAAAGACCAGTGTGGGCTCGATCGCTCAAACCATGGACCTACTAGCGACTAGTAGGTCTATGCTCAAACATAATGAAACGCAATTACGATGATCCTAATTCCTCCACGCTACCGGTTTTGTGTGCATAGGAGAAGAGGACATGTTAAAGGTGTAGGTGAATAAGACATTAACCTTTCAATCATCATTTCAGAGGAATGCTTTGACTCCTGTTTCCAAAAATTACTTTTTTACATTTTATTCTATCAAGCACCATTTTACCCACTTTACCAAAACTTGGAAAATTGGTACCTGCACCTGTTGTCTTCAACATCAATTAATTCGGTCATGCGTTGCGCAAATGGTACAAATAGGGTATAAATAGAAAGCTGACGAGTGTTTCTTTCATATCCATGCAAAATAATTTCACAAAATTAGATATGATCAGAATATCGGCCCTCTAGATTTGGATTACCTTTTTTCTGAAACGCACTGTGGGATGACGATGATAATGATACATATATCAGGTTTTTATACGAGTTTTTATTACTGATATTTGTACTGATTAGTGTTTTTATGCGAAATAAATGACCAGACATGTGCGCATACGCAATCAATATTTTTTTTTGTAGTGATCTTTATTATTCATTCAAATAAATTTCATACATACATAATCAAGGAAATATAAAAAACAAAATGATAATTGCAGCTGTGAATACTCAGATCAAATAACACTGTAATAAACATAGCAGACAAATTGATTCAGAACAGAGACATCATCCGAATCATGCAAAAATAACATCATAAGGAATGACTCGATCATCTTATTTCGGTCGATTTTCCATTGTTCGATGATACGATCACTATTGTTTTGTATGGATGTTGCAATAATGGAAATATTACGAAGAGAAGTTGTGTCTCAGTATTCGTGACTTGGGTAGCATTTCCAAAGAGTGATTATTAAAGGTCAAGTCCACCCGAAAAAAAAAATTGATTTCAATCAATAGGGCATGATAAAACAAGCATAACGCTGCAAGTTCCATCAAAATCGGATCTCAGAATTTATGACATCATAAATTGTTGCTTATATTACACAACTCGGGGATATATAAATGAGGTAGTTGATGTCCTTCACTCACTATTTTAAACGTTTGAATTATTCAATATTTCAATTTTTACAGATTGTCTGAAACACAGAATGTTAAACGAATGGTAATTTCATATGTTCAGGGAGGTATAAAACATTTTCCATTTCCAATGAGGGGAAATTGGAATATTTCTTTTTCCATAAATTATAATAAAATACACAATAGTGAGCAGGTGATGTTAATAGTCCCCTTATTTTATTTCCAACCAGTGTGCATATAACTCTTTTGTTAAATTCACAACTTAAAAATGTCATAGCTCTCTTATTTCAATGACGTGTATCTGATAAAGTTTTTTTTTTCATTCCTTTTCACCTGTATTTTTTTTTGCTCGTTTTGTTTTGGTCGTGGACTTTTTCCTCATGTGCCTCTCCCAATCAATAATTAGTCTAGAAGGGGAGCGCCCCATTGATATATACTTACATTTTCAGTGTACTTGTTTTTTTCTCCAACCTCATGAACAAGAAATCATTGAAGCTTATAGTTCTGCTATTGTCACGGTCAACCTCGGCGATCATATTCTTCAATTCTAGATGAGTTTTCGCTTGCCCCAACTTCTCCATCATCCTCTTCAATTCCATAGCATCTGCAAGAAAAACGACCGGGGGAGAGTCTCAGGGAGCGTGCTCTCAGTATTTATACCTTTTACTACATAATAATTGTGTTCCCAGCCGAACAGACACAAAATAATTCCAGCCCGGGGGGGGGGGGCACTCGACCAAAAAAGTGGTGGGGGTGTGCCGCGGGCGAGACAAAAAACGGGGGCCTTGGAGCGGGCTTATTGTAAAAAGGAGGGTCCTCGGAACGGGCTTCGGAACTACAAATGTTTGTGAAAACGGGGGTCCTTGGAACGGGTCGCCTGCGTGCGAGTGCGTATGCATCCCTATAGAACATGCATGCAGCTGGGCTACGGCATGACTGCCGGGCGCGCTAGCGCAGAGGCGATGGTTAGACAGCGAGCTGCAGCCGCTTTTCACCAAAATTGCGACCGGAACGGCGTAACGGAAAATATGCGAAGCCCTGGAGCGGATTTTTTTCTTCTTTTTTCTCGAGAAGAAGAAAATGCTATGCTTTGGAGCGGCTTTCTTTGTTCTTTTTCTCAATAAGACAAAAATGCTATGCCTCGGAACGGAAATTTGACTGTAAAAATGGGGGTCCACTCCGCGGCACATACCCACTATGCATTATATACTGAGTGCCCCCCCCCCCGGGAATTCCAGTAGCTTGCAACTTCCGTCAGTGATAATCACGGACATCATTCAATCATTCAATAAGCCAGTTAATTCGAAGTTCCACTCTGCGCATGATCAGGAAGGTCATTGATACTCAAGTGACATGGTGGTTTAAAATCTAATGAGACTGATAAGCACCAACTTTGATGTCTTGATTATTCATATATTCTTTTGAATTTTACAAAACAACAATGCGTCCACGAACGATTGGTATTTTACATTTTGCCAAGTAGGCCTACATTGTACAACATTTATGCATTCAATTCCTTCATCCTGCTTTGTAAGAAATGCTTCCGTAATATCTTGCTTTGAAATCTGCATATCATAATGAAAGAAATGAAAGGTAATTTGACCAAAAATTTTCATGAAGTAACTACGTACTGGCCTATTCAGATGCATCAGTAATGATAAAAATTGGACGGGGGTGGGATTTCAAGACGAGATCAGCTCTTGATTTTCACTGACCACTGACTAATATTCTAGATTTAGTCAATCAGATGCAAGGAGTTTTAATAGCTTGTAACATCTGTTACCTGCTTGCAAAATCGCTTACAAAGTGTCCGTGAAACGCTACAGGACTCATTTTAAAAAGGTTTTGTAAGTTACGAAGGATTTGCATGTACGACTCTTACTTCATTTTGAATCGCATCAACTTCCTTTGTAGATTCACATTATAATAATTATTCTTTTAAATTGAGTTCCCCCTGTACCACATCCCTTTTTAATCTAATGTAATTTTCTTCATATTTACTTGGTGGATGTTTCATAAAGCTGTTCGTAAAGTTACGGACAGCTTTACGCACGACTGGAACATGTTCTTAGGTCATAAATCTATTACATAGGGATATCACGTAGCACAAGAAAGGATACCAGTCGTGCGTAAAGTCATTCGTATCTAAAGCCCCTTTCACAATTGGTGGTACGACTGCTTACAACCGTTGCGATTCTGTGCAACATATATTGTGACCAAATGATCGCAAACGATCGCACAAGCAATTGTGACAGCCCCTTTATCCACTGACTCTGTTTATAATACTTTTCAGTCTGGAGATTAGATCTTCTGTTCTTTTGATAATTTTTGTCCTCAAGTCATAATTGCCCGAATTCACAAAGGTAGTTTTGAAAACCCACGGTTGAGTCCATGGTTTATGCAGATTTCCTGTATAAATTACGCTTATTTTACCGCGTATCGGGCGCGTGTATAAAAAATGTCCAATGTTGATGCGCGCTTATGTCACAATGCGCCGAATTGACGCCTGTTACCATAGTTAGATACACTATTTTATTTATGAGTCCACTGTTTGAAGAGTGGACTCATTATTCAAAACAGTGGACTCATTAATAAAATAGCGTGGATAACCACGGCAACAGGCGTCAATTTGGCGCACTGTGGCAAAAGCGCGCATCAGTTTGATTGGCTTCTGGGCTACGTTTCCATGGTAGTTACCATAAATATAGAGTTAACATAGTTGTAATTCTTTAAGAAACAGGCCGTATATAGATTTTATAAACTCACCGATGTCTCTGCTTTCATTCTCATCGTATTCCATGAATTGTTCTAATGGGCGAGATAATGGGAAAAAGGGAGAAATATTTATTTATTTATTTTTATTTATTTATTTCGTTTTGTTTACCCAGGCTAACCCCATCAGTGGACTAAGCACTGTTTTTTCTTGAAGGCCATGCGTACAAGTAACAAAGACATACATATAATAAGTACAAACAATGAAAAAGTTAAACAAGTAAGAACACGAAAATATGTTCAAAGAGACAAGCAACCTGCAAGACATACACACAGACATACTGAAATACATGTGTGTATGTAGAATAAAAGTCAACATATACATTATATTGTGCATATATGCAAATCCATATAAGTATATATTTCCTATGATCATTATGTTTATTAATTTTGTGTTTACTTGATTGCTCGTCCCTGGAATCAGTCAGGGGTAGTTATTTTTAATTTAGTAGTTTCTCGCTCTCCAAGAAGATGTAGCGAAGGATTGCCTCGAAACTGCACTACGGGTAACCACTATCCAGCTGATTCCAAAGAATGGCAGCACTATGAGAAAAGGCCTTTTTTTCAGCCTGCGTGCGTACTCGTAGCGGTACCACTACCATGACTACGCCATTCTGCACCGAGTTTCTAGTTCTGTACGAGTGGACATTACTAGATCTTACTACGAATTCAGATAAATATATAGGTGCTTCCCCATTAAGGAGAATGTGAATTGTTTTGTATTTATGGTTTATCCACCTTTCTTCAATCGAAACCCATTTGAGTCTACGGAGCACCTGTTAAATAATTGTAGAAAAATTAACTTTAAAAGTTAGACGGGCCATTTTGTAATGCTGTCTAATTAAGCCATTCTTAAGATACCGTGCACACATGCTCCAAGAATTACCACAGTAATCAAAGTATGGTAATATAAGTGAATTAGCTAGGACTTTTGAACTGTCAATCGTGAGGTATTTTCTGAGCCTACTGAGGAGGTCTATCCGTGAGCCAATCTTCTTCATTGATTATTCTACATTCTTTTCCAGGCCATGGTATCTTCCATCCACACCCCTAGATATTTATTGACTCTTTCAAGCACATGGTTTTTAACAACTAGGTTGATATCATCACAGGTTGGGAGTTTCCTGGGGATCCAAAAATCATGTGTTGCGTTTTAGATAAATTTAGCCTCAGATGGTTTTGTGTCAGCCATTTATTCACAAGTTCAAGCTCTTTGTTTAATACTAATTCAATATCATTGATATTTTCAGCAGTATAATACGTACAGTATAGCGTCATCAGCATACATAATAATGTGACACTTATCTAGAATGCTGGGTAAATCATTCACCATAAACCTTGCGGAACACCTGTCTTGACATTAGTAATGTCAGACAAAGTTCCTTTGACAAAATGTACGTTGGGATCTTTCAGATAAGTATGATCGAATCAAGGTATTAGCTCGCTGCCTTTAACACGGCCATGGTCTATTTGCTTCAGAATATAATCAGAAAATAGGTAAGTACAGTATTCGTTGAATATCACATTAATCATCGTTTAAAGAAGTGATCCAGGCTAAAAAAAAATATATATATCTGAATAGAGTAAATAAATTCACTAAGCGAAAGGCTGAAAATCCATTAAAATCTGAAGAAAGTGACAGACTTCTCTTTGTTAATGTTTTTTCAAGTAATATTTTTAAGTATATTTTTAAAGCAATATTTTGTGAAATAGATAATATTGCACGCCGTCAAGAATTATGCGATAGGTGCATGATCTGATGATAGCGATCTCTCTACTTTGTTACCTGACATCCGAATTATTTCATATTTTTCTGTATGATTACTACTTTGTCTCCTTTCTAACAAAATCTAACTAAATTATGACTTATTTATAAATCAAACATAATCAGTAAAATTGTATTACACTATCACCCCTCCCCCATAGAAGTATACACTAAATGTTGAGAAATTGTTTTATCATGAAGCTAAACTTACGTTCAATAATGACACATGTGACTGCAACAGTAGTAAAATGGACGTTGTCATAATCATTGATAATGCAAAAGGTCATACGCATTGGCGGATCAATGAGGGGGGGGGGGCACAGCCGGTCCGTGCCACCCCCCCCCCTTGAGAGCACAATTACAATTTGAAATGTAAAATGCCGTTAAAACAGTGTCCCCTTCTCCGTCCCCCCCCCCCCCCCCCTTGATAGTGATGACCTTTATCTTTCTTTTTTTTTTTCGTGTTTTAAATTTCGGGTTGAAAACCTCTTTTTTTGTCTTGGTCCAAACAGGTTACTTTAAGACGAAGCAAGTCGACCAGCACTGAGTGTTGCACACCCATTGTCTCTGTGTTTTAAGTACTTTCCTAAAATACAAATTTGTCAATATAACTGTTACTATTAACATTTCTTTAGATAATATAGTCTATAGGATTTATTTTATATCGAGAAAGTAACATGTCTTGAGAGGAATACATGTAAAGTGAATGAGTGGGCCTAAATTAGAAGACTACACTGATCTGGATATTGCATTATTGGTGATGCATGCAGAACCTGGAGGCCGTTTCATAAAGCTGTTCGTAAGTTAAGAGCGACTTTAAGAACGACTGGTGAACCTTTCTTACGCGCTTAACCATCGCCAATGATAATACCATTTACCACTAGAAAGGATCACCAGTCGTTCTTAAAGTCGCTCTTAACTTACGAACAGCTTTATGAAACACTCACCCGGCCAGATTGACGTGGCCATGTAGCCTACGAGGTTGTTGGTTCGTGTTTGCTCCAAACATATACCAGTTTCCAGATAATCAGTGCAATTATCATTATTAAAATACGTACTTTTATATTTTTGAAGGAGCTCTCCCAAGCCCTCTACGTCAGCATAGTCCCCGCTCGTTTCATATGTCTGCAATGGAGGATATTAGAAAAATAACAGTATCGAGACTGAAATTTCGCTTACAGGACAAGTCCACTCCAATAAAAAGCAGACTTGAATAAAAACATAAAAATCCAACAAGCATAATGCTGAAAATTTCATCACTGAATCGGATGTAAAATAAGAAAGTTATGACATTTTAAAATGTTGTTTAATTTCTGGAAACAGTTATACCCACACCCTGGTCGGTGCGCAAATGATGGTACTGGTGATAATGAACTCTCTACATGTATTTATTTCGTTTTTCATTACATGAAATGTGAAAAGTTTCAGTTTTCTCCTCCTTGCGATGTCAATCGAAGTTTTGTTCCTCCTTGACAATTTGGTATTACAATTGTTTTAATATTTTGTGGTTCAGCCAAGTTGGTCATTCTTGCCAAATCAGTAAAAATTGAAATATTGTAGATTTTTTAACAATAAAAAACAAAACAAATACTGTGTGATGGACATCTTTGCTTTTCTCATTTGCATACCAATGAAATGTGCACATATCTGTTCTGTGGAAACTAAGCAAAACTTTAAAAAGTCATAACTTTGTTATTTTACATCCGATTTTGATGAAACTTTCAATGCAATGGTTGTTCATGTTTTTATATTGATTCAAATCAGCATTTTTCTGGAGTGGACCTGGCCTTCAAATGGCCTGTTCGTTGGTCCATCCTAGTAAAAATGATGATTCGAACGTCAAACTAACATACAACCTAAAATGTCATCAATAATCGGAAGTAAAGTAAGTTTAATAAAGTTTGATTTCGCATAACAGTTATAAGCACCTCCTGGGGCCCGTAACACAAAGCGCAGCAATCCTCGTAGAGGAATATTCTTACGATTGATGCATTGACCATAATTTTTTATTTTGATTTGATTTGATTTGATTTATTGTTTCACATTCCACAAAAACATACATCTTGAACATAATTATGAGAAGTTGACAAAAAAATACATAGTTGTAGTGTTTTACAAAGAAATACAATATCGTTAAATATGAGGAACCTATTAAAAAGCAAAGCTTGTAGAATTTACAATCAATATCCTCGAAATGTGGGGTATAATCATCTGCAAAGATTAATGTCTTACCTTAACAATCTCATCAAGCGCCTGCTCATATCCTCCATGTTCTAAGGGTGGAGAAAAAAAAGAAATACACGTAGGCTATAAAATTAATGTTTGCTAGTTCTTCCATCACAAAGACCGTGAAAATTCAGTCACATCATCGGCCGATGCTTATAAAGGCCACCACACACCTTAAGACTGTTCGCGATCCGATTTTGGAACAAATCGCATTTTGCTCATTTTCTGAAAATGTGAATGGAACATATCATTTTATTGGAGGTTAAATTACTGAGGTTACTAATATAACAATTTTGAAAGATTGCTAGCCTTTATTTTGGAGTAAATGTCAAATTAGTTTCAAATCGTAGCTAATCGTACGACTGCTATGACGTCATTACGACTAGATATTAAATTCGCTTTTATTAAAGGTCAAGTCCACCCCAACAAAATGTTGATTTGAATCAATAGAGAAAAATCAGACAAGCACAATGCTGAAAATTTCATCAAAATCGGATGTAAAATAAGAAAGTTATGACATTTCAAAGTTTCGCTTATTTTTAACAAAATAGTTATATGAACGAGCCAGTTACATCCAAATTAGAGAGTCGATGATGTCACTCACTCACTATTTCTTTTGTTTTTTATTGTTTGAATTATACAAAATTTCAATTTTTACGAATTTGACGATTAGGACCTCCTTGCCTGAACCACAAAATGTTAAAATAATGGAATTCCATGTATTCAGGGAGGAATGAAACTTCATTTTATATGACAATGACGAGAAAATCAAAATATTTCATAATTCATGTAATAAAATACAAAAGAAATAGTGAATGAGTGATGTCATCAGTTCCCTCATTTGCGTACCGACCGAGATGTGCATATAACTCTTTTGTGAAATGAAGCAAAACTTTAAAATGTCATAACTTTCTTATTTTACATCCGATTTTGATGAAATTTTCAGTGTTATGCTTGTTGATTTTTTCTCTTTTTATTCGAATCAAGTTTTTGTTGGGGTAGACTTGTCCCTTAAAGATGGATGATAGCATAGTCACATATTTGAACATAGGTATTCGTACGATGATTTAGAACATTAGAACATTACACAGTAAGATATTCCAAGTCTCAATATTAGCATCAAATTGTACTACATTTTATACTGAAATCGGGTCGCAGACAAATTGTAAGGTGTGCGGTCGCCTTTACATATTATTTCTTGACTCCTCAACTCTCCCCCTCCCCATATTTCACATTATCTCTGTCTGCCCCCCCCCCCCCCCCGTCTGTCGCACTCTCTCTCTCTCTCCTGTCATTTTCTTTTCCTTCCTTGTCTTACTTTGATATATATAATGTTTTTTTGTGTTTTTTGGTGATGATTCTTATAATGAAATTTTTTGGTTCTCAAAAAGTTAAGAATTTGATGTTTTATGTATGTAGATAATAATGCAGAGCCCTGTGGTAGACCAGTGATTTTTAAAAACATCTTAATTGTATCTATTGTGTACTTTGACATATCTTTGTATAATGCTGAACAGGCTACTCTGGATAAAGATTTGCAATAAATAAATAAATAAAATTATGATATAAGTACTAAGGATACTTAGGAATATACCTTGTACAAGAAAGAAATATGTACTTTAAAGGGACATGGGGATTGTTGTTTTATCGATCTTTATTATAATGGACTGCTTGACTGTAATTATTTTTTACCTTTTTGTGGTCAAATATTAATTATAGAGTAGGCCACGAGTATGCCTATGACTGTATGGCATTTCTCATGGCCATCAGGCAATCTGCACCTGAGGTAATTCATCGTAACAAGTTGAGAAGGCCCTTGAAAATTCAATTCAATTAAAAAATGGTCTTTATTGATAATCAAACTTGTTAACAATCATACATGAAATAACAGCAAGAGCTGGACAAATCATATTTACAAGTTGGTGTTGGCACAATTAAATACATATAGTAGAAACCATAGTAAAATGCATTAAAAAGGCTATACATTTAAAATTTAATACGATTTAGATAAAGCATAAAAGGTAAGAATATAACATGATAATGGCAGACTTGAAGGAGAGGAGACTGACACTTATTTAAATGACAAAAATAATTGTAAGGTGGATGGGGATGACCATTTTACATTGCCTTTCCTAGTCGGCACACTTATCTTTTGTTGAGTATGTCAACCAAAAAAGGCAATGGACTGTTTTTAAATCTTTTTGTTCTTATTGGAATTTTTTGATAGTTGTTTGTAAGACAAAGAGATATGTTGAAATGATGAGTTGAAAGTGATTTTGCAATTGTTTACACAGTGTCAGTCTTCTCTCCTCAAGTGTTGGTAAATTACATACCTGACATGCATTTGTGTATGTGATGTAATTATGTCCTAAAATAATCTTACATACTCTCCGTTGTATTCTTTCATTTTGTTTTGCTGTAAGACTGCTATGAAAAACTGGAACACAGTATTCTAAAATTGGTCGTTCTATCCCATACATATTGTCACTAAATCCTTCAAATGTAAATTGAACTTTTTCAGTTTCCTTAATATATATAATTTTCTATTGCACCTTTTAACCAGATCATTGACATGTAAATTCCATTTCAAATCATATTGTATAATAACTCCGAGAATTTTGATACTTTTTACATTACATAAGGTAGAGTTATTAATGGCAAGAACCTCAAAAGTGATGGTGTTTTTCATAAAAGTAATTGTAAGGTAAACACTTTGAGGGATTGAGTGACATATTATTTGATTGCGACCAGTATTGCACTGAATTAAGTACTGATTGTAATTGCGAAGTGTCAGTTGATTTAACGACACAGTACTAAAGACAAATCATCAACATATTTAAAATAGTGTATGATAGGAATATTTTCAAATCATTTACTATAATAAAAATAGGATTGGGCCAAGTCGCGTCCCTTGGGGCACAACGGCATGATTAACTTTGACGTCAGAAAAGATTCCATGATATAGTGTACATTGCTTGCGATATTCCAAAAAAAAATTACAATCCAATTTATGACCCATGGTTTTATGTGCATATTAATCCTTTTTTTTAATTAAAATATTGTGATCCAGGTGATCAAACACCTTTCAGAATCTGTACATCTAACAGTGGACACAGATTTTTTTTGTTTTCTGCATTGTCATAAAGATGATGTAATAGACCAACAAGATAATGTGATGTAGACAATCCTGGTCTGTTACCGAACTGATACATAATCAATTTGCTTCTCAATGTCTTTCAATAACCATTGAGCCATAAAAGATTATGCGAGCTTAGAAATATGTGAAGTTAAAAGTATATAGGACGTAAATTATTGATGCAAGGTGGGTGAGATTTTGGAATGGGAGTTACTTGACCGAATTTCCATTGTGAAGGTACTATTCTTTGTCTAAAAGATATATTGATTATCCTAGTAACCGATACACTCAATTCACATGCAAATTCTCTAATCATACGAATAGGGAGGTCGTCTCTGACAGATGCTTTGTGTAATTGTAATTTACGCAATTTACAATAGACTTGCCAACAACTGATCTCGGACTTTCAAACTGAGAAGGTAAAAAAGCTGGTAATGATTCTCTATTTAGAGGAGAAAGATCAGAAGCAATTGACAAAAAAAATCGTTGATTGCATTAGCTGCTTGTTAACAATATTGGTCATCTTCAATATCAATACCAGGAATCATGATTGGAATATTGTCTTGATTACCATTTGTAAGTATTTTAATATGTCTATACCAGGCTGAAGGATTATTTATTATTTTTTTTATACGAGTGTTGTAATAATTAGTTTTTGCAACAGAGATAGCTTGAGCAATTTTATTTCTTAAATGTCTCCAAAGAGTGTCATTTTGTTTTTTAAAAGCCTTTTGTCGGTCACGTATAAGTGATTTGATAAAAGGTGTTATCCAAGGTTTATCAGTCTGACTAATTTTTACTTCTGGCGAAGGTAAGTATAATCAAGTTTATTTGTTTACAATTTGTTACAATTCTAATTTTCTTATCAATAATTCCTTTAGAAATATTAGAAGGAGACCAAATAACACAGTTATGGTCGCTTCTGCAAAAAAAAACATAAAATTAAGAGAAGTTTGTAAAAATCTTATCAAGTATATTGTGCCCTCTGGTTGGTTTATTTACAACTTGTTTAAACATGTCGTCATTTAGTATTTCCTGTTAATTCAGATCATTAAAATCACCAAGTACAGTTATCCCTGCATCAGGGTATTTCACAAGTAAAGAATCAAATTGATGAGATAGCATGATCTGCATAATCAGCCTCATTAGGGCTTCTTGGAGGAAAATAGAGTACACATAAAATGATACTTGAAATTTTCCTGGGTAAATCATGTAAATGAGGTGGTCTTAACATAACCCATATTGCTTCAATATTCTCTGGTACTTTTAAAAGTTTAATATCATAAAATAGCCTTAAGAACGGACATACTGAAGCTTTTCGACATGCACTCATCGGAGTAAAATCGCATGAATGACTAAAACGCTAGTTTAATGTCAGTTAAAAGACGAGGGTGAAATTCGTGCTTGGCAAGCAGAGCTACCCCACCTCCTTGTCGATTTTTACGTGGTCTAGAAAAAGTTGCGAAACCATCTTAATGTAACAACTCAAGAGGTGAACTTCATTTTCCCAGGTTTCTGTCAATGCTACTATATCAACCAAATTTTCTTTTACGATGATTTCAAGCTCATCCAATTTGTTGTTGAATGATCTTGGATGAGTCAAGACAAATTTAGGTAAAAATGTCCACAGGTTTCACTTCTATGCAATTTGATTTGACGAAGATTAGATGAATTAACATGAACTCCTTTTTGGGCCGATATTTAATTCTCGAACGAATGATAACTGGCATGATCATTACAATCAATTTCAGGTGTTGTCATGGAAAGATGAACCGGTTCCCGCCCTATTGCGATCGGGGTTTTTCTCTTTCCTGCTCGTTTGCCACGATGATGAAGAGGCTCCCGTTGAATACCAAGATCTTTGATGATTTTCTATCTTGTATGTGGTAGATGTAGTGATTGTTTATTTGTGTTCTGTAAGCCATATAAATCAGATGAAGAATAATGATGATGATTGTTCCTCAGTAGTAACGTTAGCTGGACCGGGGTTAGGGTTTATATCACCGCATATTAAGAGTTCAGTTTAAAATGATTGGTTGCTGTTACTGTAGTACGGAATACGTGTAGATAAGTATTTATGGTGAAACAGTTTAGACGTTGGAACCCAATTGGGTTTGTATTTTGTAGAAAGGAGACATGTCGGTAACAGTGTTGATTTCTGCACACATATAGTAACATACAAACAAATGAAATGCTCACCACCGGTTTCATGCTGCATAAAACACATGCACTGGTCTATTCATGTTGAACCAGTCTATGCAGTTCATGGCTGAGTGGATATGCTGTAAGGTGCTATGCTGGGCAAGACTGTGCAATGAGTGTACGAAGATGATGGCTGACTTACCAAACCAATGTAGAGTGCAAAAACAAATTATCCTTTGTACAGCAAGTAAAACGTTGTTTTTCCACAGATATCTAAAAAAGAAGCTATATTCAATATAAAATTTCCTAAATTCAATAGACACTATAAAGTCCAATTTGATAGAAAGAATTCGAAAGACATGTTAAATTAAGGCTAAGGGAAAGAGTTCCTTTCGCGACAGACACCCTAACCCTAACTGTAAAGACACCTGTAGATAGACATTATGCCCCTGCGACATTTGCTCCGGGTATTGATATCGCAGAGGGCATACACTCATAGTTAAGATTGTAATATAGGTTTTGGTAGAGATTATGTTAAGATTGTGGTTTATTTAGTTTAATTCGGAGGTTATAGGCTTCATGTTTGGCTTAACGTGCGAATTTTCTATCGGAGCAATAAGCCTGTACACGGTTGTAAACTGCGCACGAGCAGAAAAAGGTCATTGGAGACAACCATGAAGGTGGCTTTCAAATTCACTGACATAGGCATTTGTGATTTGATGATTATTCATGTATTCCTTTCAAAAAATTTATCACATCCAAGCTGAAGAGTAATAAATAGAGCTTTCATAATCACTGGTATTTGACAGTAGCAAAACAATAGTCAAATGTGCCAATTAAAGGCAGACAATAAAACAGATTTCCAAACTTTATCCCTGATGTACTATTCTAGTCACCGGGTCTATACAATGCCTTTTGTTCTTAGAATTTGAATACTCTACAGGTAAAGCTTACGCAACATCTACATTTGAAAATGATTGTGCTTATCCTAATGAAAAATCACAAAGGTCAATTGAAAAAAAGTTGATCATGAGCGAACCGTGAACTGGCCTATTGTCACCGGGGCAAACATGGAACCATTCAAAGAGACTTACTTGTTGCTCCCTGATCCATGGTGGGCGACGACTCGAAGGTGATAGATATCAATCAGCGCGTATAACTTGCAGTCTTGTGGCTTAATTCACTTTATGTTTTGGTTTAGTCCTCTGGTGATCTGTGTGAAACGAAATAAATACATAATCCATTCATCGTGTTTATATCACAAACACAACCTTCACGAGACAAAACTGCATGCTATGTTTAATATTGTATAATTTAGAATCTTACTTCTAATGTTTCTGCTAACCGTCTATAGACCCCTAAGCTTCAGTCACTGCACCATCGATTGTTCTGGTCGCTGAACTGAACGGAATTGGTAGTTAAATATTTAAAATTGTTATATAAACAGAAAAGAAGGCTATTCCTGTCTATTGACCACCATATACCTCAAAGCGATCCACACGATTGATCTCTCCTTGTCTAAAGAGGCACTCGATTCAGTCTCGATCGATGCAGCTGGTCCTAAGAGCCAAAGGTCTTAACCCTCAACATCCCACAAAACTGAATTATATGGAATGGACGTCTATGGTGAATTAGGCCTAGGTGTTGTTAAATAAATACACAGAAAATAAGGCTATGTCTACTGACCACCATATACCTCAAAGCGATCCACACGATTGATCTCTCCTTGTCTGAAGAGGCACTTAATCCAGTCTCGACCGATGCAGCTGGTCCTAAGAGCCAACGGTCTTAACCCTCAACATCCCACAAAACTGAATTATATGGAATGGACGTCTATGGTGAATTAGGCCTAGGTATTTAATGCATTTGTGTAGTGCATGCTTGATTTGTTACATCAAGTACTAACATATATATATTGTATAGGGAACAGTTTTTATTTAAGAGCAGCGGATCGATGCAGGTGTGAACGAATACCGGTAGGTCGATCAGCAACAGGTCGCTGACCATTCTAAATGGGGTTCATCGCACTCAACGTTACGCCACTTGAATTACTTTAGGTGTACCAGCCTTTGCGTATACACTCATCGGCTGATAGTTAGTGGCAATTTAAACCGAATATTAGATTTATATTTAAACCTTATTGATATTTATTTCAAAGCGAATGTATTTGTATTCAAATCTTTGGTCATTTAGAAGTTAATCCTCTGTATTGAAAATAAATGTAATATTCTGCTGGTCACTGTAGGCCTATTACACAACGATATTATTCACAACGATCATATTAGATTTTAAATACTTTTAACCACTGGCGGATCCAGGGGGAGGGGCACAGCCGGCCCGTGCCCCCCCCCCCCTTGAGAAGTAACATTGAGATTTGTAATGGAACAATGCCATTGAAACAAAGGTGTGCCTCCTCTTTTGAAAGTGAAGACCTTTTTGGGTTTTTTTTTTTTTTTTTTTTATTGCTTGTCAATTTTTTGGGGTACGAAATAAGCCTTAATTTTTGGTTAAAACCCCCCTTTTTTGTGAAGGATTTTCCTCCGAAAAATGTGCACCTCCTTTGGGAAAATCCTGGATCCGCCCCTGCTTTTAACAATCCTTCGAACGAATAATGAAGGATTTATTCATCTGGTCATTGGTGATGGATGCTCAAGACAATCACTTTGGGGATTTTTTAGGCAACTGCATCAGGGACAGATCCAATTAACACATTAATGTATCCAGGGGCGGATCCAGGATTTTTTCAACTGTTTTTGTACAGAACTGTATAACAAGCCCAAGCCCCCCCCCCCCCACCCCCCCCCCCCCCCCAAAAAAAAAAGGTGGGTGACTTAGAAATTTGACAAGGAAAGGAGGGTCCTCAAATTGGCCGGAACAGCAATTTCGTTATTAAGTTTTGGAGCTGACAGAAAATTGCAAACCCCTCCTTTCTGTAGATATTTTTTTATGTCTTCGTATTCCCGAAGCTGATGAAGAATTCTCCGTCTGATCCATGACGTCATAAATAATAATTGGCTTTATGTTTTTATGTCAGTGCAATCTTATCGGCTACTCCCTTATTTACTCTTCTTCTCTCACTAGCTGTTAAGGTCCGTTCAACCATGACTCACCAGATTGTTCTAAATACACTCTATATGAGGGGCGGCGGAGCGAAGATGAAAGTGGGAGGGAGGAACAAAGGCACATTTTCTTTCGAAAAGGGCACTATCTTAAAACAAAGAAAAAATACTTATCTACAGTGGCGTAATGAGCCAACAATTTTTAGAGGCTAGTTGTATCACGTAGTAAGATTTTTTATAATGAAGATCCAATTTTGTGATTGATTTTGACATTATCATTAACAGATTAAGAAAATAATATCATATTTCACCCTCCCCAGGACAAATTTTCAATTGAAACCCATTGAATTTTCAATTTTTATTAAATTGGTATCAATGGGTTTCAATAGGCACAAATTAGTTACCTATTGAGGTCCTATTGTAGGGTCAATTTGTCTCAATTCAGCCAACTGGCCCCATTAGAATTCATTGTGGTGACCAATTGAAGACATGCTCGCATCACTATTTATTGTCTGTTCTACTATCGATCTCAAGTTGAATAATCGACATTTTGTTTAAAAAAAATGCTTTCTATAGTAATGTCTACCCTTTTGTGATAATAGCTTCTAATGATTGGTTTTACCAAAATGGCATTTTTTTCTATTATCTTTTTGTGTTTGAACATGTTGGGCATGTTTCTTTCAATTCGTTAACTCCCAACCTTTTGTTCGCTTTCGCCGCACCTATAAAATAATTACTGAGAATTTGGTGATTGGTATTCCTGATTGTTTGTCAGAATACAAAAAAGGACTTGTGCTTAATAATTATATTCACTTATCATGCCACGCATGCCATATCCCTCACATGTTTTAGTATCTTGCAAGATCATAAAAGAGCGCCATAGATATGCAAATCATTAATTACATTACAATTGTCTTCAGTTTCAATTAATGCCATACCTGGCTTACTCCTTTATTCTTGTAACATTAACATTACCCAATTGTATGAGTGAAGATCTGTATTATTAGCTCTTGATCATGCCAAGCATGCTTGCCTCATTATTCAGCATTCGTCTATTTTACTATCGATTTCCAATTGAATAATCAACTCTTTGTTTAAAAAATGCTTGATTGTGGTAATGTCTGCCCTGTGTAATAACTTCCAATGGCTGGCTTCACCAAATGGCATTCTTCCTTTTATATTATCCATTTGGTGTTTGAACATGTTGGACATGACCCCTTCTTTTTATTCGTTAAGTCCTAAATTTTTGTTAGCTCTTGCCACATCTATAAAATAATTACTGAGAATTTGGTGATTGGTATTCCTGATTGTTTGTCAGAATACAAAAGGGACTTGCGCTTAATTATTAAAGTCACTTATCATACCATGCATGCCATATCCCTCACGTGTCTTAGTATCTTGCAAGATCATAAAAGAGCGCCAAAGATATGCAAACCATTAATAACAAATGTCTTCAGTTTCGATTAATGCCATGCTTGACTTACTCCTTTATTCTTGTAAGATTAATATCACCCAATTGTATGAGTGAAGATCTGTGCCATTAGCTCTTGATCATGCCAAGCATGATTGCCTCATTATTCAACATTCGTTTATTTTACTATCGATTTCCAATTGAATGATCAACTCTTTATTTAAAAAAATACTTGATTATGGTAATGTCTCCCCTTTGTAATTACTTCTAATGGCTGGCTTCACCAAATGGCATTCTTCCTTTTATATTATCCATTTGGTGTTTGAACATCCGTTCTTTCTATCCGTTAACTCCTAACCTTTCGTTAGCGCTTGCCACATCTATAAAATAATTACTGAAAATTTGGTGATTGTTATTCCTGATTGTTTGTCAGAATACAAAAAAGGACTTGTGCTTTAATAATTATGTTCACTTATCATGTCACGCATGCCATTCCTCACATGTTTTAGTATCTTGCAAGATTATAAAAGAGCGCCAAAGAGACGCAAATCATTTACTACAAATGTCTTCAGTTTCGATTAATGCCATGCTTGACTCACTCCTTTATTCTTGTAACATTAACATTACCCAATTTTATGAGTAAAGATCTGTGTTATTAGCTCTTGATCATGTCAAGCATGCTTGCCTCATTATTCAACACTCGTCTGTTTTATTATCGATTTCCAGTTGATTAATCAACTCTTTGTTAAAATAAAAATGCTTGATTATGGTAATGTCTGCCCTTTGTGATAACTTCCAATGGCTGCTTCACCAAATGGCAATTTTCCTTTTATATTATCCATTTGGTGTTGGAAAATGTTGGGCATGACCTCTCCTTCAATTCGTTAACTCCATGGTCTCGTCCACGCGCGGGGGATTATTCTGTTGTTACTACTGTACTTTTTTTTTTTTTTGAATAATATTTTATTTTCTTCCTCTTTCAAATCAATAAGTTTACAATCACAATTCATATAAATAAAGATTCTTTGTATGTATACAATCAATAAACAATCAAACAAATAAATATATCAATATCAATGAGATTACGAATATTTTTTAAATGATTACAAATTAAATTAAACTGCCAAATTTCTCTTCTATAACAATGTGAAAGCAGAGGGGAAAAACCCGTATCAATCGACAAAATAAAAAAAAAAACGTACTTTGTAAAAAATGACTTTTTCCCTGAATAGAATAGAAATAATCTCTTTTGCACATATTAATTGTACGAAAAAAAAAAGGATAAAATATTATTTTAAAGGTTAATTAGAGGAAGGTTATCCTAAAACGTCCCTACACACTCACCTTACCC
Organism: Lytechinus pictus; assembly: GCF_037042905.1. NCBI lineage: Eukaryota > Metazoa > Echinodermata > Echinoidea > Temnopleuroida > Toxopneustidae > Lytechinus > Lytechinus pictus. Next base: position 7,733,583 of record NC_087253.1, read on the forward strand.
CCATACCCCCTCCCCCCTCATCTCTCTCCCCAGACACTCACACAAGCTCACTTCAAACCACCACTACTCACAGCTCCCCCACCCCCCCCCCCCCCCCCTCTTCCCCGTCACAAAACTCACACATCCATCTACACACGTACACCCACACACAATGCATCCTGCTCTGGTACAATTATCTGTATTTGAACAAATAAACAAAACAAAATGAAGCAACCAATACATCCATAGTATAGAAAGGTATGCATTGATTTGTTCCCATTTCCTTAAGTGCATCCCCAGCTTCCCCTTTTTAAACGCTATTTGATATTCCGTATCTCTATACTCTTTAACCAAATGTGTCACTTTCTGTACGGTTGGCAATATTCCCTGTTTTCTTGAACTAAAAATGATATACTTAATTAAGAATATAATACAGTTCATTAAAGCTACTCTTGTAGTATTTCCAGATATCCCCATGAAAATTGTTTTCCAAACGTCACTGCCAAGATCATTCAGTTGAAATATTTTACTCATCTTGGGGTACTTGGGGTGCTGAGCATTGTCACAGCGCCCCAGTAGCTATGAATGATCCTGCGTGGACGGGTTCATGGTTAACTCCTAACTTTTTGTTTACTCTTGCCACACCTACTGTGAATTTGGTGATTGGTATTCCTGATTGTTTTTCAGAATACATAAAGGACCTGTGCTTAATTACGTTATTTTATCAAGCTATGCATGTTATATCCCTCACATGTTTCAGTATCTTGCAAGATCATAAAAGAGCGCCAAAGATATGCAAATCATTAACTACAAATGTCTTCAGTCTCGATTAATGCCATGCTTGACTTAATCCTATATTCTTTTTATATAAAAAAAAAATAAAAAAAATATCCGTGTTTACTTGCTCTTGATCATGCCAAGCATGCTTGCATCACTTTTTATTGTCAGTTTTACTATGGATTACAAGTTGAATAATCGACATTTTGTTTAAACAATTTACTTGAAAAGGCAATGTCTGCCTTTTGTTAATAATTACTTTTAATGGCTGGTTTCACCGAAATGACAATCTTCCTTTTGTATTATCCATTTGATATTTCAACATGTTGGGCATGGCCCCTTCATTCAATTCATTGACTTTATTTTTGTTTGCTCTTGCCACACCTGTAAAATAATTTCCGAGTATTTGGTGATTGGTATTCTTGTTCCATTCTTAGAATACGAATAGGACTTGTGCTCAAATATGTTCAATTGTCATGCCATGTTATGTCGTATTCCTTTAATCTTTATTCGCTATACATATTTGAAATTATATCTTGATATTTGAATTTACTATTTAGGTGTATCTCACTACACATTATTTTATTTTGGAGCTTCTCACTTTATGTCCTCCGCCAATGTCTGTTTCGTTTATATTCGTTCCGTTCTCACTGACTTTGCATCGTTCACACTTAGAGGTCTTTGCCCTACGTGCTCAGTTTTGTGTAAGAATCCTTTGTGTTGCGCCTCCTCGTCCTTCATGTTCTTTATGTGTTTTGTGTTCTTCGCCTTCTCCCCTCGCTCTGCTACTTTGCTTGACTGCCTTTTATATGACCTTGACCGACACTTTATTGGACATAACACAACACTTTCGGATATGTACTGACTTCTTAGCATAAACAATACACCCCAGTTTCCATTTGCATCATTGGAAAATGATGACCTCTTTAGCGAGTTGAGACCTCAGGATACTGTACTTAGCAACCCAATGAATCCTTCATTTTATGATAATTTTGTTACTAATAATATAAATTTAGCTTCGGAAGAATTAGATCTCGATTTTGAACATGATCATAATATATTGCAAAATCCTTCTTCTGAGTATATTACGCAACATCAGGTAAATAATCTTACAAAAAAATTTAATGACGATACATTTTACATACTGCATGCCAATACAAGAATTTTAAATAAACATTTTGATGAACTTCAGTTACTTTTGAATAACACTTCAAATTCTAAAAAATGCCCCTTTTCTTTAATTGGCCTCACTGACACATGGATATCGTGTAATTCTAATCATCCATTTTCACTAAACGGATATGATTTCGTAATGAATAACCGAGAAGACAGACCTGGGGGTGGGGTAGCGTTCTATATTTCACATGACTATGAGTATACGGTTTGTGATTATCTCAACTCCATGAACCTCACTGTAGAATATCTATTTATTGAAATTAATATTCCTGGTAGCAAAAATATGATTATTGCAGTGTAGTTTATAGACCCCCAAACTCAAATACGAATGACTTTCTAACTTACCTTTCCGAAACAACAAATAATCCAGCTCTCGTTAATAAGGATGTAGTATTTATAGGTGATTTTAACATTGATTCATTGAAACACAACAATATATCTCAAGATTTTCTTGAAACTTTTTTTTTCGGCCTCCTTCTTGCCACTGATTTCTAAACCTACTCGTGTAGTTAATGAAACTGCTACACTTATTGACAATATTTTCTGCAACATTCTCCCTCCTCCCGATTCTTCTATAATACTTTCTGACATAACGGACCATTTCCCGATTCTAACTCATTTTTCATTAAGACGACCAACTAGACCGATGCACTCCCAACAACGAAGACGTAGACCTACACACGAAAATACAGCCAGTTTGGGTGCTTCTTTGGACAATGTCGACTGGTCAGTTGTATACAATTCTGTAGATGTTAATGCGTCCTTTAACCTTTTTATGAATATAATTAATGAGAAATTAGACCTGCATATACCGTTAAAAAAAGATAAGCGTAATACATACAAAACGATATCTAAGTCAACATGGATATCGCCATCTATCTTACGTTCGATTAATAGAAAAAATAACTTATTTTATAAATTCAAAATGAAAGGTACAGAACAATCAAAAATAAAATACACATCTTATAAGAATACACTTACTAAAATATTACGCATTGAAAAGAAAAATTACTTTGCGAGACAGTTGGCCCTATATAAAAACGACATGCAAAACACGTGGAAAGTTCAAAAACAGACCATGAATTTATCCAATAATAAATCAAGTATTTCCAAAAGTAGATTTGATAATGTTATTGTTGATGATGGTGACAACCTTTCAAATATTTTTAATAACCATTTCTCTTCCATTGGCGCAAATCTGGCTAAAGATATTCCTCCCGCGACGAAAAGTTTTTCGGACTATCTCGGCCCGCCTAACCCAAATTCAATATTTTTTGCTCCAACATATATAATCAAGAAGTTGTTGATATCGTATCTGGTTTGAAAAATAAAAAAAGCCCTGGCTTTGATGAAATTAATAATTTTATTTTAAAATCCGTAATAAATTATATTGTTTCCCCACTGGTGCACATATTCAACCGTTCCTTAGAAAATGGTACAGTTCCAAATCAAATGAAGATAGCCAAGGTAATCCCTTTATTAAAAAAAGGTGATAAGTTGGATGTCGGTAATTACCGACCTATCTCTCTTTTGTCCACATTTTCTAAGATCCTTGAAAGAATAGTATACGTTAGAACCGAAAAATTTGTGTCAATGCATAATATTTTATCTGATGTTCAATTTGGGTTTCGCGAAAAGCACAACACCACTCATGCCCTGATGAATTTTGTCAACAAAGTAGTTAATGCTCTAGATAGATAAATTTAGTCACCTTGTGGGTATTTTCCTGGACTACTCCAAGGCCTTCGATACCATCAATCATGAAATCCTACTTAAAAAAATGTCTCACTGTGGTGTGCGAGGGAAGGCCTTGGAGTGGTTCAGGAGCTACTTATTCAACAGACAACAATACATAACTCCAATTTAAAATATGTTAACTGTGGAGTCCCTCAGGGTAGCTTATTAGGCCCACTTCTTTTCACAATTTATATAAATGATTTCTGTAGATCATCCAAAATATTGTCCCTTATCTTGTTTGCAGATGATTCGACCTTATTTTTTTCTCATCAGAATCCACAAACTTTAGTTGATGTTATCAATTCTGAACTTATTAATGTTACTGAATGGATAAGAGCCAATCGATTATATTTGAACCTTAACAAAACAAAATACATGTTATTTAGTAATTCCATAGACAAGTTACCGATGAACATTATGTTTGATAATACCCCATTACAAATGGTACCTTACACCAAATTTCTTGGTATAACAGTTGACAGTAAACGTTCTTGGAAAAATCATATTGAAAATATATCCAAAATAATTTCACGAAATATAGGTATTATTAATAGGCTAAAATTTTGCATTCCCTCCACATCACTAACCATGCTCTACTCATCCTTAATCTTGCCTTATTTAAACTACGGGATTCTTATTTGGGGTGATAATCATCAATACTTATTAGATAAATTGTTGCTTTTGCAAAAGAAAGCACTTCGTATTATTTATAGTACATGTTTCCGTTCTCATACGGACCCACTTTTTCTAGAAAGTAAACTGTTGAAAGTCAAAGACCTGTATTTACTACAGTTAGGGCACTTCATGTATAGTTATAATAATAATGCACTTCCCCATATTTTGTATGCCATGTTCCCTAAAAATCAATTTTATCATAACTACCCCACGAGACACTCTGACGAACTTCACTTTCCACTTTACAGAACTTTACTGGCCAAAAATACATTCCTTTTCAACGGTCCTAAATTCTGGAACTCACTAGCTAATAGTATTAAAAACAGTGTCTCCTTAAATTCATTCAAACATAAACTCAAACTTATCCTGCTTAATTCCTATAATTCTTCGCAACGGAACTAACACTTCATTATCTTGATTTTAATCATTACATTTTTCACTTTTATTGTTTTATCTTTTTTCATCTGATATTGTCCAGTTATATCATCTTTTGTAATTTCACCAGATCAAGCTGGTTCGTGGTCAGCCCTTTCCCATTCTTAGTTTTCCTCCTTTTATAAAGTAGTTATCTTGTCTTGTACTGTCCTGTATTTTGTTTTGTCTTCTATGTCTTGTCATCCCCTCTCTCTCTTTCTGTTTTTTCCTTTCCTTTCTTCTGTCTTGCGCAACACATCCTTTACTACGAAGACCTCTTTGTGTGAAAAGCTTTGCATTAGTTCAGTAATTATAATTGCATCCGTATGATTTCTTTTGTTCTCTTGTTCTTTCCTGTAATACATATATGTACGCATATCAGAATAAGTCTACTATGCTTTTTTTCATTTCCAAGGGGGATCCACACTTTACAAGCTTTGCTTTTTAGTGGATCCCCCTCATTTCCATTTATGCTCTATATTATACTGTTTTTCTGTGTTTTTGTTACGAAGTAAGAATGCCCTTCTGTAAAATTGTACTTGATTTGTATTACTTTATATTACTTTGTATTATGTTTTGAATGGAAATGAAATAAAAAGAATTGAAGAATTGAAATTGAAAGACCAAAACCCATTGGATTTTCAATTGGTATCAATGGGTTTAAATAGGTCCAATGGGTCCAAATTAGATACCAGTCGGGTTCCTATTGTAGGGTCAATTTGTCTCAATTGGGCAAACTGGCCCCATTAGAATTCAGTGGGGGCCAACTGATGTCTAGTGGGGCCAATTAGTCCCAATGTGTCTTCAATTGGTCCCCAATGGAATTATAAGGGGACCTTGCAGATGCCAAATTGGTTTCTGACTCGTTTTAATTTGACCCACTGGGCCACTTGGTCCCCGGGTTGGTTTTAGTTAGGACAAATAGCCAATTGGTTTCAATTGGATTCAAGTGTTATTCAATTGAGATCATGTGATCAGCTTATTCAGTGCATAATGTAACTATGCATAACTCCCGGGGGGGGGGGGCCACTTCCATTGATGAGTGGATACCATGCGCGACCATGGGGTCTGGAAAAGCACCCTAAACACGTATTTCCCATATTCTGAAAATGCACCCCTTAACAAGTATTGGCGTCTGAAACCCTACCCTTAACAAGTATTGGAAACAAAACGACACTCTTGGCAAGTATTCCCTGAAATGAACCCCTAAACAAGTACAGCGATATTTGTTATGTCACGGGTCCGTCGGTCGTCGGTTTTACCTTTACACACCATTTGGTGCACGGCCCCGGCCCCACCTTCCACACCTCGCGCAAATCGGACTCTAAACACGTAGTGTTGGGGCAAAAAGGACATCCTTTATAAAACATTTTAATTTTGTTTCATCATCCCCGCAAATTTGACCCTAAACACGTAACTTTCCTAGCGAAATAGATACCCTTTTTCCATTATTTTTGTGTTTTTGACACCCTTATCACGTTACGTACGTAACGTGCCCTATCTTGAAAAAGACATCCTTTTTACGTGTTTTTTTGGTCGCGCATGGTATCCACTCGTCAATGTAAGTGGCCCCCCCCCCCGGGGCATAACTGCAGTTTAATTGTTTTTGCTATGTACCTTTTAATAATTTACCATGTCCAGTGATACATTAGTCTAAGAAACAAGTAAAGAATGAGTAACAATGAGTAACAAACAATTAAATACTCATAAATGATAAATGGCTCAATTGCAAGAGATTAACAGTTTATTTAGTAGAACACTAACCATAACCAAACCACACCGAATCAGATACATGTACATGTACAAGCAACTTCTCTTCACCAGATGGAATAAAGGTTTGCACTGTTGCACAATATATCTGCCCTTTACATTGATATATATGCAGACAGACAGTGCTTCTGCAAAAGCATGAGCAGATATTGGTGGAATTTCCTCATTTCCTACTGCATGAGATGATATTGTTCTACTAATTTTACTTGTGCCAATTAGACTTCAATTGGTGTCAAAATTGTTGACCAATTGAGACCAATTGGCTTTATTTCCAGTTGAAGCCAATTGGGACCAATAGTCAATTGATTTATATGGGGACCAATTGGTTTCAATGGCTATCCATTGTTTCACTTTCTATGTACTCCAAATTGAAACCAATTGCCAATTAGTATTCAATTGGTATTCAATTTGGATATTCAATGGGTATTCAATTGGAAATTTGTCCTGGGTTCCTCTCTTTCCTTATCTTTCCTTCCTCTTTTTCTTCTTGGTAGTGAAAAATACGTGGGCAAGAGCCCCCCCCCCCCCATCTGTATTTTATCTACCCCTCACTCACTTAACTCATGAAAGGCACCGTATTCTTACATGCTGTTTTTTTTTCTTCATAAGTACAGCAACATAATAATAATAATAATAACGGCATGCATATTTACCCAGGGTAGCCTCTTCAGTTCCGAAAACTGTTTTCCCAGCGGGCCCTGCTATTAATAATATAATGAGAATATGATAGTTATTTTGGCATTTTCTAATTTCTTTATAAATTTCTTCTATTATGTTTTCTTTGCCAGCTGTTTTACATTTCTGTTCCGTCTAGACCTGAGTTTATTTGCATTTCTTTTCAGCACTGCCCTTGCAGTCTGAACATAAGGGTTTTCTCACTTTAATTATATTTAGCTGCCAGTAATTCTTTCAATTCTGAATTCCTTTCCTCTAATTCTCTTTTGTCATCTTCATTCCTTCGCTATTCAGGTGTTCAACTCATTCCATTACTCACTCCTTAGTTTCCATATTTCATTATTACATAATCACCCAGACACCTTTATCATCTTCATCTCCTTATTCCTTATTGGTTTATAATATGAATTGGATTACTACATTTTAGTTGGGTTCTTCTATTTTCTTTAATATAATTGGTTAGGTTTAATTTAATTTAAATCATTTTATCGGATGTTATGTTCCTGTAGCAAGTTTGATGTGGGCCGGGAAGATCGAGGACAAGGTAAAAATAGAGAGTAGGGCCTAGCACAGACACGACTCCTGATCGATATGTTACGTTTGCTGTTGGGTTCCTGAATATGCGGCTGTTGTTTTGAACTGATTATTTCATTATCATCAAGTAGGTGTTTAGTTACAAACCCTACAATATTGCTTTCTTGTTTCAAAGGGGCACTCGCTCGTTGACACATAAAACGGGTCCTTCTCATGCAGGTGAAAGGGGAACAGAACACGTTCGCGAGGGGCACTTTTCTTGGGTAAAAAGGGCAATGATTTGAGAAAGTGCACTTAAAAAACAAGCAAAAAACAATGGGGACTGGCTCACACTATGGGTCCTTGTCAGGTGAAAGGGGCACAGAACATTTTACTTTCGTTATTTATAATGTCTTGTCCGTTAGTAGGACCCAATTACGTCCGACAAAAAATAATGGTTATCGTTGACAATTCATGGGGACAGAATATAGACTATACCTCACAGATCGGACAAGCAAAGAAGAAGGAGGCAAAATTAATTTTAATCTCTTTCGGTGGCATTTAGTCCTGCAAAATATGACAATCCTCTACCAGAAAAAATACAGTAAAAATGAAATGATATAGAAATATAGGGAAACTGATTAATACCATTTTTAAAAGGTGAACAAATAAGTAAGACCGTCAATATTGCCTCTTTTACATACTTTTTTTCTTTGGGAGGTTCGCCTCCTAACAGCTCAGTTTCATCCCAACCCCCATCCCATTTTTTTCGGTTTGGAGTTGCCAAACTATTTTGTCCAGTTTTTGTTTACATGCTACATGCGGCGTTCCATATACATCAGTCGTGCGTCTGCTGCGGTTGAGCTGAGTCCACCATTCCAAGTAAGTTTTCTATACTAAAAAGAAGACCTAAGACCGGAAGACGATTGTTTTTTATGAATTTCGTTAAAATAACTATGTAAGAAACCTAAATTGCCATAATTTTTGTCTAGGTATGATTACTTGCCAATTTCCGGCAGCGAATATGTATTTGAAATCCGGTCCAGTGAGTGCAGTGCCCTGACTGAGTTGAATGGAGTCGGGTCGGTGCCGGTGCCAGCGGTCAAGGCAGCCGGAGCTTCGGCCGGATCTAAGTTCTAACTGTTGGTTGTCGTACTGGGGGTCTGCTAGATTGAGTTGCAGCTTTCCACGAGCCGAAGCAGCAAAAATATTTTTCTTCATAAAAAATTTGTCTTGTCTTATCATTGACATAATAAAAAAGTTTATTGTTATGGTAGGCCTAGACCATATAAATAAATATATAATTTGTATTTAAATCGGTACCGTACTGTCAGGGTGCAGACGTCCCGTGTTTCCCGGGATCATCCCGTATTTTGCTCCTTTGTCCCGGCGTCCCGACAAACCCATCCCGGGACGCCTATTTGTCCCGTATTTCAGAATTTTGAACAAAATATAGTTAAAACACTTGAAAGTGACGAATTTTCATCAAATAACCAACAGATGATGAAGCAGAGACAAATAAAATCAATAACCCGGACTTTTTGCAAGTTCTGCGGTGATTTTCTTGCTAGCCCAATTCATTGCAAACGAACTGGCCTCCTTCCTGTTTGTGGCAGGCTACTAGCTAGGCATACATGTAGGATCGGTGCAGATTCTGAATGGTGCAAACAATCTCACATGAGATGAACAGTTTTTCCACCAAAATAATCACAAAAACGGCGGGAAACTTTATAATTATATTACATAAAACATGTATGCCTTCTCATATTACTGATTTGATGATGTAATCGGAGTAACACTAACAAGCTATTAAGTTTTCATTACAAGATCTAGTTGTTGAGTCTTGTTGTGATCGGTGCGCACTTGAAATGGGATGGGAGAGATGCCTGTGTATGATGCTGCGATGCTTCATCTAATTTTTAAGTTTGACAATGTTTCAATATTAAATTTTATTCATTTCTAAAACATTTTTTTTTTTGATATATTAAAAAAACACCTATAATATCACTATGATTTTTGTTAGATTGGATTTTTTTTTGCTTGAAGTTTGAACTTTTTCTTCTTTCTTTCTTTTTTATCTTTCTTTCTTCATCCTATCCTTCCTGTTTGCCCTTTTTTCCATCTATCTTTCATTTCTGATCCTTTCTTTCTCTGTTCATTTGTCTTTATTTCCTTCTTTGTCTTATATACTTTCCTTCTTTTTTTTCCCCTTTTTTTTCTTTACTTTATTTTTTCTTTCCTTAAACTTTTATTTGGTTCCTTCTCCCTTTCTCTTCTTTTTGTTCTTTTCCTCCTTCCATTATTTTCTTTTTTTTTCCTTCTCCCTCTCTTTCATCCTTTCTTTCATTCTTTATTTTATTTATTCCTTCTAATTCTTTTCCCTTATTTGTGCTTCCCCTCCCTCCCTTCTTTCCAGTTTTTCTCAGTCTTTCTTTGTTTGTTTCTTTCAAAGAATGAAGGAAACATTTTTTCTTTCCTTCATTCTTTCTTTCCTCCTTTCATTCTTACTGTCTTTTTTCCTTTCTCTTCCTTATTCTTTCTTTCACACATTATTTTAATCATCTTCCCTTCCTTTCTTTCTTTATATTCATTTCAAAGAAAGACTGAAATCTTTGTCCTCTCTTTTATTCTTTCGTTAATACTTCTTTTATTCTAGCGTTCCTTATTTTTTTTCTTTTTTCCTTCATTTTCCCCTTCATTTCTTTCTTTCTTTCTTCTCAATTCATCTCTTTTCTTTCTTTTCATTCTCTCCTTCATTCTTTTGTTCACCCTCCCTTCCAATTCTTTATATTTTTTCACAAGTCTAACACTATGTAGGTATGTGCGAATACGGGCGCATCGCGAGCGCTGGTTTTGGCTGCACGGTTTTCGCGCGGGTTTCGCTGCAAGTGGCATCGCCTCTGTCTGGGAGGCTCATCGAAAATGGGGTTTCATGCGCATGCGCACATAGTTGATGCAATCTCGTGCCTTGATACAGACAGTTGAAAATGTGCTCTTTCTGTACATATAAGTTTCAATGTGGATACTCGCCTGTGAAGTGTGGATATCGGAGCTTGAAAGTTCATCAAATTTTTGGATGCGCAAATGATCGAAATTTTTTAATGGTAAGTAGAACTACGATCCAATTATGTATCTGAATTGTTATAGAATATATTCAAATCAACAAAAAAATTAAATTTAAAAGATTCTATCGTTGAGCTGTCCAGATATAAGAGAAGCGAGCTACCCTTGTCACAGCCGGTCTCTTGGCAGTCGAGCTGCCCGATGCGGTGGGCTCCCGTCCGTCTTTCGGCAGTCGAGCTACCGGTACCCGATGCGGAGGGCTTGGTGACGGGAGCGGTCGATAGTGAGTCGTTCATGCTGGATTGAACTGGATCTAAATTGTTTACTTGATAATATTGTGCCTTTTTCTGAAAATGTCTGTCATTATACCGTAGATTGTTATTCTGATATTGATTTAAATATATACATTTTGTCACAAAAACATTCTTTCCTCCTAAGGTTATAGAGTCAACATGTTTTACTTTGATTGTTCAATCATGTTTTATCATTTGGAAACTGGATTCTTTTGGAAGTGGAATATTAATGTTGACTTATTAAATTAAAATGCAAAATCTATAGTGTTTCTTTTTTTTCTTTTGTAGAAAAAAAATATATTTTGAAACTTTTCAATCATGTTTCATTATTTTGAGACTGAATTTGCTTTTGAAAGGGGAATATCATAAATGTTGACTTTTTAATTAAAATGCAAAAATTGTTAATTTTTCAGTTTCTTTTTTAATATATTTTTTAAAGTTTCTTTTTTTAAATTATTGTATTGTTTATTTTTTCATTTTTGGGGGGTCATATTTCATTATTAGGAGACTGGATTTGCTTTTGAAAGGAGAATATCTTAAATGTTGATTTTTTTTATTAAAATGCACGTACTAGATGTTGTTTATTTTTTTGTTGTAATTTTTTTCACTCTTGTAAGAAAATACATGAAAACTCAGAGGAAAGAATATTTCATTTCCAGATGGGTCTAAGTCATGTATTTATGTTTTCTTTATTATTAATTTTACTATTTATTTTTTTATTCACTTGTCTTTTTTTAGGGGCGCAGGTGGGGGTTGTGTTTTGAATTGGAAAATGGGGATGGGATTGGTACAAGTTTTTGTGTCACTTTTGTTTCTCTTGTTTTTAGTGCTTGTTTGGAGCTTTGATGTCTGTTTTGTTGTTGTTTAGAGCTTTGTTATATATTTTTCCTGGTTGTTTTTTGTTTTGTTTTGAAAGAAATAGACCACTCTTTTCCTTTTCTTTTGGCTTCGACAAATAATTTGAATTTATTTATTTTTCTTTAAAAAGAGAGCTCAAACAGGGCCTTAATATGTATACAAATATAAGACATTGACAACTGATAGAATATATTAAAACTTAATTTTCGTCCTTCTTGATACTTGAAATAAATTGCATACAATTCTACATACATATTTTACACTCAGCTGCTCATTCCTTCGAAAAAAATGTAATCACATGTCCATTGTCTCTCAAATCAAAAGCTACATATTATACATGTATAACAAATTGTTGAAACAATAGAATACATAAGGAATTGGTGAAACAATGAAAATCATCAGAAAAAAGCACACATATTTATATTTGGTCATACAAAGTACAAAAGAAAATGTTTTATATGTAAAAAAGGACCCCCGTACATACACATATACAAAATTACAATACTAAGTTGAAAAAGAGCTTGTAATTTATATCAGAAAAACAAAGAAATACATTAGAAATTACAATAACAATACTTTAGACAAATTCATTTAGGAAATTATCTACATGATGCTGTCTTGATGCCAACTAAATTATATGAATTATCTATCATAATCACCTTCATTTGGCAAAAAAAGAGGCGAGTAATTGTGATTTTGTGTTATTTGCATAATTAATTAGAATTAATTAGAAGAAATTATTTTACACATAATAAGAAAAATTACAAGATGAATTGATATACATCAATTGAGCATTCTCTCACCTTTCCATTGATACCTAAATTACTTCATAGGACTCAAAAACAAAGAAGTTAGAACCTGTTGAAGACTTGGGTTCAAAATGGTCACAAAATGGTCACAAAAATGGGTTCTGTACTCCATTGACTTTACATTAAGACAATGACCACAAATTTGGATGAATATGCGCAACTTAAACTGGAATAACTTTCTAATTTCTTGATGAAAATTAAAGTTCTTGGTATCATTTTAAAGGTCTTTTTAAGAGCTTTCAAGTGATACCAAATTTATTCATATTTGATGATTTTCATTTTTTTTGTCACATACCTACACTACAGTATGTAGCCTTCTTTGTTGATCTTATTTTTTTTATTAAGACCTGGCTCGGTCGATCCGCTCATGCAGCGCCTTTGTCGATTGTCCCGTATTTCATTTTGTGAAATCTGGTCACCCTGGTCATAGTCGTAGTCTACTTGTAAAGAAGGTGTACCGTACGTCTTGTTGACTGCCTGTACCTGTGGGGAATCTATTTTGTAGATCTATGGTATGCCAATGCAGCACATAACACACACTTAAAAAGTTAATTAAAATATTACTTTTGTAACCATAACTACTAATTTCCATATATTTGCAATTTACTTTTGGGGATCATTTTTATATTCACCAGAGACAGAGACTCAAAAACTTGAATTTTGGGCATATTTTTGTGGACGCCCTCTGGAAGTAAAATTGCCAGAAAATTGTCATTTTAAAATCTATATTTTTAATTTAAAAAAAATAAAAGAATTCAATTTTCAAAATGACTTTCTACAGAATCCAATATAATGACCACCCAAGTGTCTGTATGAATAAAAAATATGTGCCAAAGGCAGACATGCCAATCAACTGTTCCTCTTTTTTGCTATAAATACACCAATACTTTTTTTGTATGATATGTTACTTTACACACCAAATTGTCAAGAAATCAATGACTTTATGGATATACTTTCATATCTAGAAAAAATTATTGAACAAACATGCATTTCATATGTTGACTTGCCTGGCTTTCCATAGTTGCGAAACTTGCGATTGATCGGATCAATCGTAACTCTTTGTAAGACGGGGCCCTGATATGCTGCACACACAACACATGCATCATTTTTTGTTTCTAATCCACTAAGACTCTTAGTGGATTAGGAAAGAAAACATGATGCTTTACATAAAAAAAATACATGTACAATGTATTAAAGAAAAAAAACACAATTCTCACACTCCCATTAAATATCTCATCACAACTGCAACTCCTGTGACCATACCATGTAGGCTGTGGTCTATTCATTATGGTTTTTGTGATTATCTGTCATGAAATGAGTTGCAATGGATTTAAATAAATTTATCTAAAAACTTAAATTGCAATTGATTTGAGTTTGTGTAGTTAAACATATTGTGGGGTTGAAAATAATACAGTACTAGTATATATGGAGAAATACGGTAAGTGTTTTAAAAACTGAAGAAGGAACAGAAGCTCAATCATACACATCAAATGGAAGCAAACGGAGAGGAGAAGATGGAACTTAACTATGAAGACACAGGAACAAAATTGAACTTAACTTGATGAAGTCTGGTCGTGCACTGCTTTATTTGCTGGGCTTCCTTGCCTCAGTAAAACTCAGAATTGCATTACAAAATTAGCATATATTCAAATTACACAAAATCAACCAATGAAAATAAAGAGAATGGAGAAGCCAACTGAAAGTGGAAAAGTCTAATTCATAAAGATAACCAATAAGAGATAGAGGATGGAAATGAATAAGATGTTGAGATGATTACATAATAAGAATGTTGAACAAAAGAATCAGATGTGGGAATGTAATGAATGAACACATCTGAATAGGAAAGGAATGACAGGAGAAGTAGGTTGAAAGTCAAATGTAAATGGATGACAACAGAAGCATCAAGAATGTAAACAAAGCTGAACTAAAAACCAAAGCTTGAACCATAAATAACTATTAAAGGAAACCGAATGTCAAAATAACAGTCCTACAAAATAAAGTGATCCAATGAAAGGAGGAGTTTAAGATTTATCTCTCTCTCTTGTATCCTTCCTCCATTAAGGTCAGAGATCGCTAGTATCCGTAGAAATGAATGCAGACACTTCCTAAGGGTTGTTAGAGCTAGAAAAGTTGCTGAGGAGGTTTTGGGGGGTTGTGTGAAGATTGCGAATAAAGTATAAAATAAGTGTGTGGAGCTGGGTTTTACTGGCATTGTTGAGGTGCACAGGGGGAAGAAAGAGAATACACTCTAGAAATTGCTGAGGGTCTGTCTCAATGTGATTCTGATTTGTGACACAGCCAGGGTCACTTTACTTAATGTTGACGTACTGAGATGCCGTTCTTGTCCTCATGTAAACTAAAACTATTGAGGGAGTAGAGGTCTACTCGGGACGTCGTAAAGGCAACACCGGCCTGTGCAATATATTATTACTCATTATTAATAGGGATATAACAATTTTGTGATACAGCTATTCAATTGCACAGGAGCAATTCAAGTCCTATGGTACGCATGTACCTATACTGTACTGTACATACATGTAGCACATTTCTTGTGCAAGCTTACATACATAAAAACCTCACATTGGTGTGAGTATGTTGAGGGAGAGAGACTAAGGATTGAGTCCTTCCATAAAATTTCAAATTACAAGTGTCCTGTGCGCTTGATACTGACCAATGATCATTCTTTAAACTAGTTTTATCTCTTGTTTTATTTGTTTTTCAGGTGAAGCAAAGGAATCGGGTACTGAGAGAGAGAGGCGATTGTCGGCCTTTGATGCTATATGTAAGTCATATGTCACCAGCCAACCAAATGATAAATAATAAGTCACCTGGGAAGAAGGTTCTGAATAAATAGGGAAAAAATAATGACAATAACAATTTAGTCTTCAAAAGCAAAATGTTGAAAATTAGCTTCTCTGAAAGAGTAATCCTGCTTCATCGTAGTGTCAAATTTGAACTTGAAAAGTTGAATAAGAAAGATACAAGAGTTTATTTGACACTTTTTTTAAAGGATTAATTGGAATTAAACTGAGATTGCACAGTGTGTGCATCTCATGCCTGAGTGAACCTACATGTAGAACTTGAAACCTTGTTTGCTCCTTATCTTTTTGAGCTTTCACTGGACTTCTTCTGCATTCAATCAAGTTCTTGACAAGTTATATATCATTCTAAAGCTTTAGGATGTGCCTTTTCAAGCTTAATAAAAATCTCAGAATTCATTATGGGCAACTTAATTATTATTGGATTTAGGGTGGCCAGTTACTCTGTAGTCTTGCTCTCACATATTGTAGCAGTTCCATTACTTAAAGTACAGTACGTTCAGAAGTACATGTAGTTGTTGTACAGTAGAAGTAATGGTATAGTAGTACTAGTAGTAGTAGTAATAGTAGTAGTAGTAGTAGTAGTCGTAGTAGTAGTCGTAGTAGTAGTAGTAGTAGTAGTAGTCGTAGTCGTAGTCGTAGTAGTAGTAGTAGTAGTAGTAGTAGTCGTAGTAGTAGTAGTAGTAGTCGTAGTAGTAGTAGTAGCAGTAGCAGTAGCAGTAGCAGTAGCAGTAGCAGTAGTAGTAGTAGTAGCAGCAGCAGCAGCAGTAGTAGTAGTTGCAGCAGCAGCAGTAGTTATTAGCTGATCCAAAATGAAAGCAGACTTTCCAAAATCTAAAAGTTTCAACATAATTTCAGGAATTCAAGTGTCATAGATCCATCACTTTTGACCCATAATGTATAGAAATGTCAAATATTGAACCCCAAATTTGTTAGGAATTTCGCAGTATTTGAAATCAAAGTGTAAAATTCAAATAAAAATATTTCCCTCTCCCTCTCCTCAGTGAATGAATATAAGGCTAGCCAAGACCCATCTAAGAATATCAGACTGATTGGAGGTCATACAACGTATGAAGGCAACGTTGAGGTACGGCTAAGGAATGGCAGTGTCTGGGGGGCTATATGTGACGACTCCTGGGACGAACAAGATGCTGAATTGGTAAGAAACTTCTCATTACTACTTTTCACAAAATTATTACTTTTTTTGTTTATATTTTTAAAACAAAGTGCGGGGCCCTCGCTATGGAATTCCCTCCCACAAGAGATCTGGGATAGCAAGTGTGTCGAAACATATAAGATAAAGCTAAGAATTTACCTCTATAAATAATTTTATCAGGGATAATTTTTTGGGGGGTTATTTTGTTTTGCGCCCCCCTTCACTTTGGCGCCTTAAGGCTTAAGCATCTCTTACGAGATGGGTATGGCGCCTAATAAATTGCTTTTATTATTGTTATTATTACTGTATTAGCCTATTGTTTTAGGGGCCAGGGGTTACTTTTTACACTGTTACATTGGAAGCCTTAACATGGCAATGAATGAGGATTTTGTGGGGGTCCTTTTTTGATTTCTAGGGCTCTTTTGAGCATGGGAGGGGGGGGGGCAAAATCACCCAGTTTGGGGGTTTGTGCCTCTATTTTCCTCCCCTCTTTTTTTTTCGGCATGTTCTTCTGTCTCTTTCTATTTTATGTAATTCTTTTACCGTACTTTATAACAAGTACATGTAGGAGTTAAGTAACTACAGAGTTCTGTTTCTTTAAAATAATGCTTGCAATTCCATTATTTTATTGAGCAAATGTGTTTTTGTGGGCTCCGTAACACAAAAGGTTAGCAATTAATCGTACACATGATTTTCACGATTAATTTTATATTATTTTCAATGCAATCAATGTAAAAAAATATTATACAATGATTTTTATGAGCTTTGTGTTACGGGCCAATAGTGTTGTAAAACCGTATTGCAAATCCACCGAATTGTATGTACAGTGGTACAAAACCATAAACTACGCAGAGTGTTTGTTTTATAACAATGCTTTATTTAATCAGCATTGCTTCACTTAGGTCTCCTCGTCTTCCTTTAAATTTTTTTCTTTTCTGTCTTAAGCTGTATAATGTATTTAAAAACAATGTTTTCTGCATACCGTACTCTGTTTTATGTATACCTGTATGTTTTATCATGTACTCTGCTTACTGTTTCATACACACTTGTATGTTTGTCATGTATTCAAACTCAAAGTTGGAAGACAAATAAAATGAACTTATGAACTAATCATATACTTTGTGAAATATTCAATTATAAATTACTAACTTTTGGCAAAGAGCACTGCATTCACACTTGAATGAAGTGCAATATAAACAATAAAATAATTCTGCACCATTCACGGTTTTCAGGTCGTTTGGTTTTGTACCATGGTAACCATCACCATTCTGAACATGGGCCTTACTGTCTGCAGGGTTCCCACAGTCATTGCAAATGCTGGAAAATTTGTGGTCATGGAAAGTCAGGGAATTTTGAAAATTTGTGAAAAGTCATGGAATGCATTTACCTCTTGGCTATGGCAGCTTTCCAGTTTGTCGTGTCTTGCAACTCTCATACTCTGCTATTATAATTGGTGTTCATGATTTCCATTTTTCCCAGTTTTGTGACATCCCAAATTCTATATAACTCCCGGGACGTCACGGGAAGTCATGGAAAGCAGCAATTTAGTCAGTGAAAAGTCAGGGAAAAGTCATGGAATTCTGCGGGAACCCTGTATGTGTGACTTGACAACTTCTTTTCTTTCTTTCTGTCAGGCCTGTCGGACCCTGGGTTTTCAAGGTTCTTTGGGGGCCACTTCGAACAGCTTCTTTGGGGATACGTCGGATGAATACCACCTGGATGAGGTTCGATGCAAGGGAGGTGAAAGCGATATCTTCGAGTGTTCTCATCTTCCGTTCGGTCACCACAACTGTGAGGAAGGAGAGATTGCCGGGGTTCATTGCATACCAGGTGGGTGTTTCAGAAAGCTGTTCTTACAGTAAGTTCAGAGCGACTTTAAGAATGACTGGTGGACCTTTCTTGCATGTTAAGTAACCACCAATGAACATTTAATGATCAATATCATTTACCACAAGAAAGGTTCACCCGTCATTTTTAAAGTCATTCTTAACTTGCAGACAGATTTATGGAGGCACAATAGCTCAGTCGGTTTCGGATTCCGGTGACCCGGGTTTGATTTCCACTTGGTGCGCTAGTGCCCTCTGGTAAAGCATTAATCCTCATTACTAGGTCCCCCTTAAGCCATCGGTCGTCAGGTTGCTTGCTAAATACAAGCATTCATGCTTTCTTAGCAATTACTGATTAGGTTAAGAAATCACCACCAA